>NW_022603125.1:15000-107500 GCF_008692095.1 Etheostoma spectabile
CAGACCTCTGTCTTCAGACATCATGTTACAGACTTCTGTCTTCAGACATCACTAACAGACCTCTGTCTTCATGTCTTCTGTCCCTCAGACATCACATTACAGACCTCTGTCTTCAGACATCATGTTACAGACTTCTGTCTTCATGGATTCTGTCCCTCTGATTTAAGTATTTTTAGCTCGGATGTCTCTTCAGGTTTTTGTCTTTAAAAGAAAAGCACCAGACCTGCTGAGGTCAAAGAAAAAGAGGAAGCAATGCATGATGGGAAACTAATCCCAGCCGTCACGGGGATTAGAGATTCACTAATTTCTCCTTCTGGCTCAATTCAACATTTGTCTCAAAGAACCAGCAGAAACATGAATATCGCAGAGAAATCTCAGAGGATCTTTTTTTTTTTTTAAGGGTTTTGAAGACAGGGGATTTGGACTTTGTTAAAAAAAAAGAAAAAAGAAATGCAGATTATGATAATGATAGTAAAACTAATAAAAATAATACTGATAATAATAATGATAAGAATACATTCTGGGAACCTTTCATAGCATTCAGAAAGAGCTCCAGTTGTCGTTGAACACCCCCCTAACTGCAGGTAGATGGGCCGACCCATTATCTGTCTCAGTGTATTGGTTTAGCCGGTGTTCCACCAGATTAGGACTAGACCATTTATATATTAGGGCTGGGCAAGTTAACGCGTTGTTATCACGTTAACTAAGGAATTAATTAACGGCGAAATTTTTTTTTATCGCGCGTTAACGCAGTTTTTATTATTATTATTTCTTTATTATTGTAAAAGTTTGTTGCTCACAGGCTTTGTAAATACTGCAAAGTTGAGTTTTCTGATCACCGGAGTACGTCCAGTCTGAAGTATCACCTTGACAGCTGATACCAGCCAATCATTCAACGACACACACAGTGGGCGGGGCTTCAGCAGACTGGGGGGGTAGAGATAAACACAGTGGGCGGGGCTTCAGCAGACTGGGGGGTAGAGATAAACACAGTGGGCGGGGCTTCAGCAGACTGGGGGGGTAGAGATAAACACAGTGGGCGGGGCTTCAACAGACTGGGGGGGTAGAGATAAACACACAGTGGGCGGGGCTTCAGCAGACTGGGGGGTTAAAGATAAACACACAGTGGGCGGGGCTTCAGCAGACTGGGGGGTTAAAGATAAACACACAGTGGGCGGGGCTTCAGCAGACTGGGGGGTAGAGATAAACACAGTGGGCGGGGCTTCAGCAGACTACGTCAGCTGCAGCGTGGGGGGGCGGGGCTTCAGCAGACTACGTCAGCTGCAGCATGGGGGGGCGGGGCTTCAGCAGACTACGTTAGCTGCAGCGTGGGGGGGGGCGGGGCTTCAGCAGACTACGTCAGCTGCAGCGTGGGGGGGCGGGGCTTCAGCAGACTACGTCAGCTGCAGCGTGGGGGGGCGGGGCTTCAGCAGACTACGTCAGCTGCAGCGTGGGGGGGTAGAGATAAACAAAGGCAAGAGACGCTAACAAATGCCATAGAGACGTGGACAGATACAGACTGCAGGCCCATTAGGGTGGTGGGGGACATCGGTCTGGTGGAGGACATCGGTCTGGTGGGGGACATCGGTCTGGTGGGGGACATCAGTCTGGTGGGGGACATCGGTCTGGTGGGGGACATCGGTCTGAGAATCGCAACGACGACGGCAGTGCATTATACTGATGAAAAGTGGGCGCTGCATTCACGTGCTCTGACTGGACTGAAAACAGAGGACAGACGTTATGCTGAGACATGTGCGGGACACTTTATTGAAGTTGCACAGCAGTGGAATGTGTCAAATAAAGTCCCCGCAGTTAGGACGGATAGTACGAATAGATACGCTGCTGCGAGCCTTCTGATCATGTCCCCTGCTTTGTGTCTCCAGCGTCCTGTCACAGTGTCTCTGCTTTACAGCGCGTTGGACAGTGTCCCTCAGTGTCTCTGCTTTACAGCACGTTGGACAGTGTACCTCAGTGTCTCTGCTTAACAGCGCATTGGACAGTGTACCTCAGTGTCTCTGCTTAACAGCGCATTGGACAGTGTCCCTCAGTGTCTCTGCTTAACAGCGCGTTGGACAGTGTCCCTCAGTGTCTCTGCTTGACAGCGCGTTGGACAGTGTCCCTCAGTGTCTCTGCTTGACAGCGTGTTGGACAGTGTCCCTCAGTGTCTCTGCTTAACAGCGAGTTGGACAGTGTCCCACAGTGTCTCTGCTTAACAGCGAGTTGGACAGTATTGCGAAGTGCAGTAAAGTTGTGGGGCTCTAAACCCAGTCCAGCAAGACTGCAGAGTTAGAGCAACAACAGAAGGACGTGGACAGAAGGACGTGGACAGAAGGACGTGGACAGAAGGATGTGGACAGAAAGACGTGGACATAAGAAGGACGTGGACATAAGAAGGACGTGGACAGAAGGAGGACGTGGACATAAGAAGGACGTGGACATAAGAAGGACGTGGACAGAAGGAGGACGTGGACATAAGAAGGACGTGGACAAAAGGAGTCGCTTAGCAACACGTTCCAACCAGATGACTCCATCTCTGGACATGATGAATACTTTATGTTTAAGTGTAATTAAATATTTTGTGTAACTGCTGCTTTATGAACTAAATGAACTAATGTTACAACATTTTAAATAAAATACACTATATCCACTACTTTTAAATTCATTATTTCATTTTGCGATTAATCGCGATTAATCAGGGAAATTATGCGATTAATCGTGATTAAAACTTAATCACTGCCCAGCTCTAACACATATCTCTATATATATATATAGATATATATATAGATATATATCTATATGTGTTGGGTAGAAGCACAGCCAAAGCACACACACACACACACACACACACTACAAGAAGTTACACTCTAGATAGATCGGGTCAGACTGGATCAGACCAGGTTAGACCAGGTCAGGCCGGGTCAGTCCGGATCAAACCGGGTCAGACCGGGTCAGACGGTATTGGAACCCACCTGTGTGACGAGTGTGTCTCCGGTCTCCAGGACGCTGATGAACGGGACCTGCAGGGACTGGGCCAGGAGGTCCAGGTGCAGCAGGTCCTGGCGGGTCTGGGGGAAGGCAAGCACGGCCGCCACGGCGACGGATCCCCGGCACACGCAGCGTAGCAGGGACGCCGGGTCGGCGCCGGCCGGCTGCAGGGTCTCCAGACTCACGCTGTCCTCCAGGTCTCTCAGCGCACGGCTCAGAGCCGCCTGCACGTGCACGCTCGCCGCCCGGCGCCCCGGCAACAGCACGCCGACCCTCACCGGGGGGGTGCAGGGGGGAGGGTGTGGGAGGCAGGGGGGGGTGAGGGACACAAGGAGGGGAGTACGGAGAGGAAGAGGAGAGAAAGAGAGTAGGAGGAGGAGGAAAGAGACATCCTGCCTCACGCTCTGCATCTGCTCCTCTGGAAAACCCCGATGATCTGCCGAAATCACAGAGAGAGAGGGAGGGGGAGGGGGAGGGGGGGGGCAGAGGGATGTGGAGGGAAAGAGGGGGAGACGGAGGGAGAGAGAGAGAGGAGGGGGAGGGGGTGGAGAGAGGAGATGGAGGGATGTGAAGGGAGAGAGAGAGAGAGGAGGAGGAGACGGAGGGAGGTGGAGGGAGAGAGAGGAGGAGACGGAGGGAGGTGGAGGGAGAGAGAGACAGAGAGAGGAGGAGACGGAGGGAGGTGGAGGGAGAGAGAGAGAGAGGAGGAGACGACGAGGGAGGTGGAGGGAGAGAGAGAGGAGACGGAGGGAGGTGGAGGGAGAGAGAGAGAGAGAGGAGGAGACGGGGAGGTGGAGGGAGAGAGAGAGAGAGAGGAGGAGACGGAGGGAGGTGGAGGGAGCAACAAGATGTAAAAGAGTTGAGAAGATGTTGAGAGGGAGAAGTGAAGGTCAAACAGGAGACGGAGGAGAGACAGAAGGAGAGAGAGAGAGAGAAAGAGAGAGGAGGAGGGAAGAAGAAGCTGGGGAGGGGGTGAAATCTTTATGAATGAGTCGACGTTTTATTTTGGAAGAGAATATTGCTGTGACAAAACAAGCCTGTGATTATAAGATGTCTTTCAGAATAAAAGCTTGTGATTATAAGATGTCTTTCAGAATAAAAGCTTGTGATTATAAGATGTCTTTCAGAATAAAGGCCTGTGATAATAAATAGTCTTTTAGAGTAAAAGCCTGTCATTATAAAATGTCTTTCAGAATAAAAGTCTATGATTATAAATGGTCTTTTAGAATAAAAGCCTTTGATTATAAATTGTGTCTTTCAGAATAAAAGCCAAATTCCCACTGTGCTGTAACCACTCTACAGGCCCCTTGCATGTGCTTGTGTGACCTATGCTGCATATATATTGCGACATCATTTCTTCTTCTAGCGTAGACGTTAGCTAGCGCTATAGCTGATACTATACTAGCGCTAGCTGATACGCTACTAGAGCTAGCTGATACTATACTAGCGCTAGCTGATACGCTACTCGCGCTAGCTGATACGCTACTAGCGCTAGCTGATACGCTACTAGCGCTAGCTGATACTATACTAGCGCTAGCTGATACGCTACTAGAGCTAGCTGATACTATACTAGCGCTAGCTGATACGCTACTAGCGCTAGCTGATACGCTACTAGCGCTAGCTGATACGCTACTAGCGCTAGCTGATACTATACTAGCGCTAGCTGATACTATACTAGCGCTAGCTGATACTATACTAGCGCTAGCTGATACTATACTAGCGCTAGCTGATACTATACTAGCGCTAGCTGATACTATACTAGCGCTAGCTGATACTAGTGCTTTCTGGTGGACGACATATTTTGGGCTTCATTTCATAAACATAACCGTAGTAGAACACACTCGTATGTTCATATTGTTTTGATTAGAATGTGCTGAATTACTTTACGTTGCCTATTTATGTCTATTTCTCTCCGTAAATCACCGACGTTGGTGCGGCATCAATAGGGGGCGCCATTGTTGTTCATGTGTGTGTGACGTTGAAACCTAACGGGGAGAACCCGGATCTGGTGCGAGTCCACGGGTAGAAGAGAGGGTTTGGCTGCAGTTCCAGGTCTTTCACAGGCAAGTTCCAGGTTGCCTGGAACACAGCACAAGTTTAACAAATTAGTTTAATAAAGATTTTATACATTTTAATTTCATGTACTAATTCAGGACAAAGCACACTGATGCAGAAGAACAGCAGTACATGTAAATGAATAATATTTTCCATCGGTAGTCCATTAATGAGTTAGTTAACGGAGCCGTAGAGAAACAGGAGAGAGTACCTGTGATGGTCTGCGGAGGGTTGACGTACCGATGGCTTGGTAGCTAGCTGGATTACCCAACAGCGGTCAGGGACGAAGGGACCACTACACGCACGTGTTGATTCACCTGCCACCCCCCTTCCCTGAGCTCTCAGCGGACCATGTGCCTTTCTGGGAGCACATGCTCTTCTCAACCATGAAGGTAGGTAGGCAGTCAAGCTGCATGTGCAGGAGGAAGTGATTCCATCGATAGAGGAGAATCCAATCACAGGAAGGTGGTACGATGAGAATGATAGCCTTAGTACTGCGTTTATCTCTCTATTAGATTCTATTATAGCCTTAGTACTGCGTTTAGCTCTCTTTTAGAGTCTATTATAGTCTTAGTACTGCGTTTATCTCTCTATTAGATTCTATTATAGCCTTAGTACTGCGTTTATCTCTCTATTAGATTCTATTATAGCCTTAGTACTGCGTTTATCTCTCTATTAGATTCTATTATAGCCTTAGTACTGCGTTTATCTCTCTTTTAGAGTCTATTATAGCCTTAGTACTGCGTTTATCTCTCTTTTAGAGTCTATTATAACCTTAGTACTGCGTTTATCTCTCTTTTAGAGTCTATTATAGCCTTAGTACTGCGTTTATCTCTCTTTTAGAGTCTATTATAACCTTAGTACTGCGTTTATCTCTCTTTTAGATTCTATTATAGCCTTAGTACTGCGTTTATCTCTCTATTAGATTCTATTATAGCCTTAGTACTGCGTTTATCTCTATTAGATTCTATTATAGCCTTAGTACTTCGTTTATCTCTCTATTAGATTCCATTGGCTTCTCTCAAAGTGTACATAAACCAACTCACCGTTTTAACCCCCCCCATCTTGTTCTGGTGTATGGTGTTGAAATTGAACATTTAATAGTGTTCCCACAGAATCCCTTCCTATCTGACCACTGTTTGATAACTTTTGAGTTTATACTGCTGAACTACACGCCGTTAGGCCAAACCTCCTATACAAGATGTCTATCTGATAGTGCTGGAGCTAAATTTAAGGATACGATTCCGTTAGCATTTAATTCATTACCAAGTCCCAAAGTAACGGAGGACTCCTGTGCTATTAGTCCCTCCCAAATCCATCATTTTGTTGATAGTGCAGCAGGCTCGCTACGAATGACTCCAGACTCTGTTGCCCCTCTAAAAAAGAAGATAATAAAACAAAGAAGGTTAGCTCCATGGTATAACACTGAAACTCGCAAATTAAAGCAAATATCGCGGAAACTTGAGAAGATCTGGCGCTCCACCAAACTGGAAAATTCTCGTTTAACCTGGCAAGATAGTCTTAAAACGTCTAGGAAGGCCCTCCGTAATGCCAGAGCAGCGTACTACTCGTCATTGATAGAGGAAAATAGGAACAACCCCAGGTTTCTTTTCAGCACTGTAGCCAGGCTAACAGAAGGTCACAGCTCTACTGAGCCAAGTATTCCCAGAGCTCTTAGTAGTAACGACTTTATGAGGTTCTTCAATGATAAAATTATAACTATTAGAAGCAAAATTCACCAAGACCTGCCTTTAACTGGCTTATCTCTAAACTCAGGAACCTTAGAAACAGCTGTAAAACCAGATACAGGTTTTGACTGCTTTGCTTCACTTGATCTTTATCAATTTAATTCAATTATTTCTTCATCTAAACCATCAACCCGCCTCTTAGACCCCATCCCGACTAGATTAGATTAGATTAGATTAGATCAGATTATACTTTATTTATCCCACGACGGGGAAATTCTGTCGTTACAAGTAGCAGCATAGCAGCAACAGCAAAAAACAGAAAAACAAAACAATAACACACAAACAAGTAAGCACGAAAGAAATACAAGGCAAGAAATACAAGGCAAGAAATACAGGCAAGAAATAGACAATGAAAATATGGTAGACTGAGTAAGTAAAATGCCGTCAAACAAAAGGAATTTTAAAGTGCGGTTGCCATGATAAGAGAAACAATATTGCGGTGTAAGTGACGTTAAAAATTAAGTTAAGTTGAATGTGTAATTAGAGCAAAGAAGCAAGAGTCGGTAGCATAATTTAAATTATATTAACCTGAGACCATAAATATTGAAAAGTAAGTACTTGTAATAAAATAATATAAATACCAATATTAAAGATAAACAGAAAGTGTGTGATGTAGATGGGAGAAAAACAGGAACAGAAACTACAACACTATCAGGTAGAGCAGGTGTTGTAGAGTCTGACAGCGGCCGGGATGAAGGACCTGCGGTACCTCTCCTTCTTACACCGTGGGGGTATCAGTCTGCTGCTGAAGGAGCTGCTCAGGGACCCCACAGTGTCATGTGTTGGGGGGGGGGGGTATCAGTCTGCTGCTGAAGGAGCTGCTCAGGGACCCCACAGTGTCATGTAGGGGGTGAGAGGTGTTGTCCATGATGGATGTCAGCTTGGCTAACATCCTCCTCTCCCCTACTTCCTCTATGGGGTCCAGAGGACAGTCCAGGACAGAGCTCGCTCTCCGGATCAGTCTATTGAGTCTGCTCCTGTCCCGGTCCGAGCTGCCCCCCCTCCAGCAGACCACAGCGTAGAGGATGGCAGAGGCCACCACAGAGTCATAGAAGGTCCTGAGGAGAGTCCTACACACTCCAAAGGACCTGAGTCTCCTCAGCAGATGGAGGCGACTCTGGCCCTTCTTGTAGAGTGCTTGGGTGTTATCAGTCCAGTTCAGTTTATTGTTTAGGTGAACACCCAGGAATTTGTAGCTCTCCACTACATCAATGTCCAATCCTGGATGCTCACCGGTGAGAAGGGGGATGTTTTCCTCCTGAAGTCGACTATCATCTCCTTTGTCTTGCTGGTGTTAAGCTGAAGCTGGTTGAGCTCACACCAGCTGACAAAGTCCTTGATAACCGACCTGTATTCCAGATCGTTCCCCTCAGAGACACAACCAACAACGGCTGTGTCATCAGAGAACTTCTGGATGTGGCAGTGGGTGGTGTTGTGTGTGAAGTCCGAGGTGTAGAGGGTGAAAAGGAAGGGGAGAGAGCACCGTACCCTGAGGGGCACCTGTGCTGCAGTGCACCACGTCAGACACACAGTGATGGAGCCTCACATACTGTGGTCTGTTGGTGAGGTAGTCCGTAGTCCATGCAGCCAGATGTTGGTCCACTCCGGCACTCTCCATCTTCACTCTGAGGAGCGAAGGCTGGATGGTGTTAAAAGCACTGGAGAAGTCGAAGAACATGACTCTCACAGTGCTCCCGCTGTCCTCCAGGTGAAGCAGCGATCTGTGCAGCAGGTAGATCACTGCGTCGTCCACTCCAATCCCAGGCTGGTAAGCAAACTGCAGGGGGTCCAGCTGTGTGCCCACCAGGGGTCGCAGGTGACGCAGGATGATCCTCTCCATGGTCTTCATCAGGTGAGAAGTCAGGGCAACAGGCCTGAAGTGGTTTGGCTCCTTGGGTCGCGGTGACTTTGGTACCGGGACCACACAGGAGGTCTTCCACAGGGCTGGGACCTTCTCCAGGCTCAGGCTCAGGTTGAATAAGTGCCTGAACACACCACAGAGCTGGTCAGCACAGTCCCTGAGGAGACTTGGGCTGATGCCGTCCGGGCCCGGGGCCTTCCTTGCCTTGAGCTTCTTCAGTTGACTTCTCACCTGATCATCTGTTATGGAGAAGTGGGTGGAGGATGACTGGGGTGTGAGGATGGTAGGAGGTGAGGGTCTCAGGGAGGGGGAGAGGGGGGTGGTGAACTGATGAGCGGGGAGAGGGGGAGGAGCGGGCTGGGGGGTTCATTGCTGATGCGGGTCGTTGAAGGTGGCAGGCTGAGGAGGGGAGGGGGGGAGGAGGAGAAGGCCAGGGGAGGTGTGAAAGAGGGGGCTGGGGGGTGTGAAGAGGGAGGCGAGGAGGCAGAGTCAAATCTGTTAAAAAAACAGATTCATCTCATCTGCCCAGTCCTTGTCTCCTCCGGCTTGGCTTCTTCCCACAGCTTTGCCGTGGCCGGAGATGTTCTGCAGCCCTCTCCAGACGTCCCTAGCATTGTTCTGCTCCAAACTCTTTTCTAATTTCCTCCCGTAGATGACCTTCCCCCTCCTGATCCTGAGTCTGAGTTCCTTCTGGACTCTGCGCAGCTCCTCTCTGTCCCCTGATGCAAAAACCCTCTTCTTCTCATTTAGCAGAGCTTTTATCTCAGAAGTCACCCAGGGTTTGTTGTTGGGAAAACACTGGACCAACTTGGAGGGCACAGTGTTCTCCACACAGAAGTTGATATAGTCTGTGATGCATTGTGTCATGCTGTCAATGTCGGTGCCGTGGGGGGTGCAGAGTGCTTCCCAGTCTGTAATTTCAAAGCAGTCCCTGAGCCTATCACTTGCCTCCTCAGACCACTGCTTCACAAGCCTCTTCACAGGTCGTTGTTTGATCACCACAGGGGAGTATTCTGTGACTAGATGGACGAGATTGTGATCTGAGCGGCCGAGGGGGGGGAGGGGGGATGAGGTGTATGCTTCTTTGATATTAGCATACAGTAAGTCCAAAGTTGTGACGCCTCTGGTGTGGCAATTAACATACTGGGTGAAGGTGGGGAGAGCAGAGGACAGGGAAGCATGATTGAAGTCCCCAGAGATGAGGAGAAGGGAATGGGGGTGCTGGTTTTGAAGTTGAGACACAACAGTATGAATCTGATCTGTAGCAGCAGCAGCGACCGCCGAGGGGGGGATGTACACGGTCACAGCGATAACCTGTGAGAACTCCCTCGGGAGGTAATATGGTCTAATACTGACTGCTAACAGCTCCAAGTCTCTGGTACAGAGTTGCTCCTTCACACTGATGTGTCCCGGGTGGCACCACCTATCGTTCACAAACACAGCGATCCCCCCTCCCTTCTTCTTACCGCTCTCCGTTGCTTTCCTGTCCGCTCGTAAAAGTTTAAAACCGTCCAGGGTGACGTGTGCGTCGGGAGGAAGTTCACACAGCCACGTCTCGGTGAAACACATGAGGCTGCATTCCCGGTACTCTCTCTGCAGTCGGGTCAGCGCCGTCAGCTCTTCCATCTTGTTAGACAGAGATCTAACGTTGCCCATGATGACAGACGGTAAACATGGTTTATACCGTCTTTTCCGCTCCCTGCGCTTCACACCCGCTCTGCTCCCTCTTCTTCTTCTCCGTAACTCCTTCGGAATCTCCTGCCGCTCCGCGCAGAGAGGGGGTGTGTGGCGCAGGGCTAACAGCTGATCCCGGGTGTAGAACAATGGGACCGTCGTTGAGTGGGGTGCTTTGTTGGATGAGTTTCCATTTGCTGTGCCAAAAAGTTCCAAAAACAGCAAGAGACAAGCTACGAACGTAACAATATGAACATCCATAGCTGCCCACTTGCTTAAAGTGTCGGTAGTGACAAAGAAAAAATAACAAAAAAGACAAAAACACCGTAAAAACACTAAAAAGATGTATCAAACTGCAGAGCTACTGTAACAAGCTGCCACTCAAGCGGCGCCATTTTTGCTAGGCTACTTAAAGAAGTTTTACCATTAGTCAACACTTCTCTACTAGATATAACCAATCTATCTTTATTAACAGACTATGTACCACAGTACTTTAAAGTAGCAGAACCCCGAGTTGCCCCCGGTGCTGCGCATCGGAGTGTGAGTGTGTATGAATGTGTATCTGATGAGCAGGTGTGTAGATGTGTGTGTGTGTGTGTGTATCTGATGAGCAGGTGGCACCTTGTACGGCAGCCCCGGCCACAGTGTATGAATGTGTGTGAATGGTGAATGTTTCCTGTAGATGTAAAAGCGCTTTGAGCAGTTGTTAAGACTGGAAAAGCGCTATATAAATACAGCACATTTACATTTACATTTATCCAACCTTGATCCAGATGTTTTAGCCAACTATAGACCTATATCCAACCCTGATCCAGATGTTTTAGCCAACTATAGACCTATATCCAACCTTGAGCCAGATGTTTTAGCCAACTATAGACCTATATCCAACCTTGATCCAGATGTTTTAGCCAACTATAGACCTATATCCAACCTTGATCCAGATGTTTTAGCCAACTATAGACCTATATCCAACCTTGATCCAGATGTTTTAGCCAACTATAGACCTATATCCAACCTTGATCCAGATGTTTTAGCCAACTATAGACCTATATCCAACCTTGATCCAGATGTTTTAGCCAACTATAGACCTATATCCAACCTTCCATTTCTCTCTAAGATTCTTGAGAAAGCAGTCGTCAAACAGCTGTGCGACTTTCTGCATAGCAACAGCTTATTTGAGGATTTTCAGTCAGGACTTAGAGTTCATCATAGCACAGAGACAGCACTTGTTAAAATTACTAATGTACTCCTAATTGCTTCAGACGAAGGACTTATCTCTGTACTTGTGTTATTAGATCTTAGCGCTGCATTTGATACCATTGACCATTATATCTTATTACAGAGATTGGAACATTTAATTGGCATTAAAGGGACTGCTCTAAGCTGGTTTAAGTCTTATTTATCAGATCGATCTCAGTTCGTTCATGTTAACGATGAATCCTCTGTGCACGCCAAGGTTAGTCATGGAGTCCCACAAGGATCTGTGCTCGGTCCAATCCTGTTTACTTTATATATGCTTCCTTTAGGTAGTATTATCAGGAAGCACTCCATAAACTTTCATTGTTATGCAGATGATACTCAGTTATATCTGTCGATCAAGCCGGATGAAACTAATCAGTTAGTTAAACTTCAAATGTGCCTTCAAGATATTAAAACCTGGATGACCTGTAATTTTCTAATGTTAAACTCAGATAAAACAGAAGTCATTGCTCTGGGACCCAAGCACCTCCGTGACGCATTATCCAAAGAGATAGTTACTCTGGATGGCACCACCCTGGCCTCCAGCACCACCCTGGCCTCCAGCACCACCCTGGCCTCCAGCACCACCCTGGCCTCCAGCACCACTGTGAAGAATCTTGGAGTCATCTTTGATCAGGACATGTCCTTTAATTCCCACTTAAAGCAAATTTCAAGGATCGCCTTTTTTCACCTACGTAATATTGCAAAAATCAGGAATATCCTGTCTAAAAATGATGCAGAAAAACTAGTCCATGCATTTGTTACTTCTAGGTTGGATTACTGCAATTCTTTATTATCAGGCTGCTCGAAAAAATCCATAAAGACTCTACAGCTGATCCAGAATGCTGCGGCACGTGTTCTGACAGGAATCAGGAAAAGAGACCACATCTCTCCTGTTTTAGCTTCTCTGCATTGGCTTCCTGTAAAATCTAGAATAGAATTTAAAATCCTTCTTCTCACCTACAAAGCTCTTCATGGTCAGGCTCCATCTTATCTTAAAGAGCTCATAGTACCTTACAACCCTGGGAGAGAACTACGCTCCCAGAATGCAGGGTTACTGGTGGTTCCTCGAGTCTCTAAAAGTAGAACGGGAGCCAGAGCGTTTAGCTATCAGGCTCCTCTCCTGTGGAACCAGGTTCCAGTCTGGGTCCAGGGACCAGAGCGTTTAGCTATCAGGCTCCTCTCCTGTGGAACCAGGTTCCAGTCTGGGTCCAGGGACCAGAGCGTTCAGCTATCAGGCTCCTCTCCTGTGGAACCAGGTTCCGGTCTGGGTCCAGGGACCAGAGCATTCAGCTATCAGGCTCCTCTCCTGTGGAACCAGGTTCCAGTTTGGGTCCGGGAGGCAGACACCGTCTCCACATTTAAGAGTAGGCTTAAGACTTTCCTTTTTGATAAAGCTTATAGTTAGGGCATAGAATCGAATATTGTTAGGGAGTAGTAGTTAGTCACATAGTTTCATATAATATAACTAAAGGGAGACTTGGCATACAGCCCGATCCGGTTGGGGGGAGTTCTGGCCCGGCCGGGCTGGAGCTCTCTTTACCTCGTCTCTCTTGGTTTTGCTGTAATAGTTTTAGACAGCTGGGGACTTATTTTGATACACTGAGCTCCTCTCTCCTCTATCTTTCCATCTTTTCATTTATGTGCATCCATGTCCCAGAAATGCTTGTTACTAACCTAGTTACTAACCTAGTTACTAACCTATTTCTGGGGAGTCATTCCCCGGAGTCCTTATGTTCTTTTTTCCCCCCAGCATGTTCCCTTGGATCAGAGAGGCTCCGAAATCAGGGTAGCAGCTGTCGCCATGGTCCCGCTACACGTTCTGTGATGCCATGTTCATCTGCTACACTGCAGTGCCCTGCTACGTCCTGCTACGTCCTGCTGTGCCTTGTAATACCGCACAGCGTCCTGCTACGTCCTGCTACGTCCTGCTACGTCCTGCTGTGCCTTGTAATACCGCACAGCGTCCTGCTACGTCCTGCTGATCCTTGCAATGCCGCACAGCTTCCTGCTATGCCATGAACTACTACAAAGAACTGCTACAAACTACTAATTTTTTCTATTTTTGTTATTGCCACTCTTCATTAACCCCAACCGGCCCGTCAGACACCGCCTACCAAGAGCCTGGGTCTGGGTCTGGGTCTGGGTCTGACCGAGGTTTCTGCCTAAAAGGAAGTTTTTCCTCGCCACTGTGGCCCTGTTGCTTGCTCTGGAGGAAACTAGAACTGTTGGGTCCTTGTAAATTCTGGAGTGTGGTCTATCTGTAAAGTGTCTTGAGATAACTCTTGTTATGAATTGATACTATAAATGAAATTGAATTGAAAATTGAATTGAATCGATAACTCACTTTCGGACAAGAACAACACAGCCAGTAGGAATGGCTGAGGAGGATCAAAAAAATCAGGGCTTCCTGGGAAGTTTAAAGCTTGGCTCTATCAACACGGACTGTTCCCAAGGCTCATGTGGCTCCTGACTGTGTACGAGGTCCCGATGACATGCGTTGAAGGTAAGATCAATAAGTACCTTTGAAAGTGGTTAGGAATCCTTCCAAGCTTCAGTGCAGTAGGACTTTATATAAGATCAGGGCAGCTTCAACTTCCCCTGTCATCCGTGGTAGAGGAGTTTAAAGTTGCAAAGTGCAGAGTCGTAAAGATGTACAGAGAGTCCCAGGATGAACAAGTCAGACAAGATCAGGATGCAAGTGGGCAGCTGATTCATCTGTTGCACAGGCTGAGAGCATGTTGAGGCTGCGTGATGTCATTGGAGCACCCTGCACAGGAAGACAGGGTCTTGGAACCTCCCAGTTCTTACAGTGGAGGAAAGCAGGAAAGAGTGATAGAAGAGCCATGATTCAAGAAGAGGTACTGAAACTGGAATAGGAAAGATGAAGGACAAGGGCAGTGGAATTGGCCCCCCAAGGAGCCTGGACCAGGTGGGATCTTCCCGAGAGGAAGGTCACCTGGGCGGACCTATGGAGACTGGAGCCATTCCGCATCTCATTCCTGCTGAGATCTGTGTATGATGCACTCCCAACCCCAACAAACCTGCACAGGTGGGGCATGAGAGAGGACCCACTGTGCAAGCTCTGTGAGGAGAGGGGCACCATGGCACACATCCTGTCCAGGTGTAAAAAAGCACTCACCCAAGGAAGGTATCGATGGCGCCACGACAAGGTGCTCATGACACTCGCTAACACCTTAGAGCCGGAGAGGAAAAAGAAACGCCAAACATTTAGGAAAACATCTATCCAGTGTATAAGAGAGGGGGAAAAGCCACCAACCACAGCTAAAACAAGAACCAGTCCGCTACAAAAGGCCCAATCATGGGAAATGAAGGTTGACCTGGGAGGAAGGCTGCGGTTCCCCCAGGTTGTCCAGACAACCCTGAGGCCGGGTCCGGTACTGTGGTCTGAAGTGGAAAAAAGATCATCCTCATAGAACTTACAGTCCCATGGGAAGAGGGGTGTGAACAGGCCTTTGAAAGGAAGAGATCCAAATACCAAGACCTTCTGCATGACTGCAGGGGGAAAGGGGGGCAGGCGTGGCTGTTCCCGGTCTAGGTCGGCTGTAGAGGATTTCCCGCTCAGTCAGTGTGGAGAATGCTCACAGCTACTGGAATGACAGGGAAGGAGAAAAAGGATGGGGGAGGCAGCGGGAAGAGCCTCTAGCTGGTTATGGAGCAGGAGGGAGGAGTTGAGCTGGGAGCCAGGAGGGGAGACGGGCGTTCCTCGGCCACCGCCGGATATATATTTCATATTTAAATATTTATACAGTGTGAGGGAGCGAGAAGTTTTACTGCTGCAGGGTTTTTGGGGAGAATCCAGATCAATTCTCCTGCGTGAAGTTATGATTCTCGTCAGAAGATCATAACTGACAGCTGTTACATAACTAACTAACACACACAGGTTAGCACGCACACACACACACACACACACACACACACACACACACACACACACACACACACACTAATCTGAGTGAGACAAAAAACAGAGCAGAAAGGAAGTTGTACTAAAACAAAGACTTTTAATTTCCAAAAACAAAAATTACTACATAGTTCAAATGTGTGTGTGTCTCTGTGTGTGTGTGTGTGTGTCTCTGTGTGTGTGTGTGTGTGTCTATGTAGGCTTGGTGAGCAGCTGACTGGAGAAGTCGTACAGATCTTTATTAACTTTCTTCAGAGTCTGAACTTCTTCTTCCAGCTCGGCGACTCGAACCTTCGTGTTCTCGCCGTCGCCGAACACCGACTGAAACACAAACAGGGTTATTAATGATAAAAATAATCATCATCATGATCATAATAATAAGTGCATTGTGGGATTGTTTCAGACATGTTGAGTCTCACCTTGTCCGTCACGGCGTTCATCAGAGAGTTCAGCCTGTCGGCTTTCTGCAGGTAGGTTTCCTCTTCCTCCTAAAACACAGAAACATTCCAAAATAAAAGACTTTCTGCCTCCAGAAACATTCCAAAATAAAAGACTTTCTGCCTCCAGAAACATTCCAAAATAAAAGACTTTCTGCCTCCAGAAACATTCCAAAATAAAAGACTTTCTGCCTCCAGAAACACAGCAACATTTATCTAGTGTGATCTCCAGTGTGATCTCTAGTGTGATCTCCAGTGTGATCTCTAGCGTGATGTCCAGTGTGATCTCTAGTGTGATCTCCAGAGTGATCTCCAGTGTGATGTCCAGTGTGATCTCTAGTGTGATGTCCAGTGTGATCTCTGGTGTGATCTCCAGAGTGACCTCTAGTGTGATCTCTAGTGTGATCTCTAGCGTGATCTCCAGTGTGATCTCTAGCGTGATCTCTAGCGTGATCTCTAGCGTGATCTCCAGTGTGATCTCCAGTGTGATCTCTAGCGTGATCTCTAGCGTGGTCTCTAGTGTGGTCTCTGGTGAGATCTCTAGTGTGATCTCCAGTGTGATCTCCAGTGTGATCTCTAGCGTGATCTCTAGCGTGGTCTCTAGTGTGGTCTCTGGTGAGATCTCTAGTGTGATCTCCAGTGTGATCTCCAGTGTGATCTCTAGTGTGATCTCCAGTGTGATCTCCAGTGTGATCTCTAGTGTGGTCTCTGGTGAGATCTCTAGCGTGATGTCCAGTGTGATCTCTAGTGAGATCTTTAGTGAGATCCCTAACAAGATCTCTTGTGTGATCTCCAGTGAGATCTCTAGCGTGATGTCTAGTGTGCTGACCCACCTGTGCATAGAGTCCGATGCGGACGCAGACGTCGGCGGCCTCGGCTGCGTCGGCGGTGTGGAGGTGGCGGCTGAAGCGTGGCAGCGGGACGGCCGGCCGGCTGTCGGGCAGGAACATATTGGCCGGAGCCGGCATGATGACGGCGTTGGTCACCGCACCTGCATGCACACGCACACACGCACACACAGGAAGTGATGTCAGAGGACACACATAGGAAGTGATGTTACAGGACTGTAAATAATAATCAGAATCATTGGTTTACGGATGGTTCATCGAGTGTTTCAAGGTCAAAACAAAATCATTCAAATAAAATGAGATAAAATCTTTTAACAAGGTCAGGAAGGTAGATGTCCACGGTCTTCTCCGTTGCCCTAAAGTGGACGGCTCATCGCCCTAAAGGGGACAGTGTCCTAAAGAGGACGGCTCATCGCCCTAAAGGGGACAGTGTCCTAAAGAGGACGGCTCATCGCCTTAAAGGGGGCGGCTGAATGCCCTAAAGGGGACGGTGTCCTAAAGGGGACGGCTCATCGCCCTAAAGGGGATGGTGTCCTAAAGGGGACGGCTCATTGCCTTAAAGGGGACGGCTGAATGCCCTAAAGGGGACGGTGTCCTAAAGGGGACGGCTCATCGCCCTAAAGGGGATGGTGTCCTAAAGGGGACGGCTCATCGCCTTAAAGGGGACGGCTGAATGCCCTAAAGGGGACGGTGTCCTAAAGGGGACGGCTCATCGCCCTAAAGGGGATGGTGTCCTAAAGGGGATGGCTCATCCCCCTAAAGGGGACAGTGTCCTAAAGGGGAAGGCTCATCGCCCTAAAGGGAACGGCTCATCGCCCTAAAGGGAACGGCTGTCCAACACAGAGCCAATCAGATGCAGGGTCTTAGAAGCTGTCCAACACGAAGCCAATCAGACGCTGTGTCTTAGAGGCTGTCCAACACAGAGCCAATCAGATGCAGGGTCTTAGAAGCTGTCCAACACGAAGCCAATCAGACGCTGTGTCTTAGAGGCTGTCCAACACAGAGCCAATCAGATGCAGGGTCTTAGAAGCTGTCCAACACGAAGCCAATCAGACGCTGTGTCTTAGAGGCTGTCCAACACAGAGCCAATCAGATGCAGGGTCTTAGAAGCTGTCCAACACGAAGCCAATCAGACGCTGTGTCTTAGAGGCTGTCCAACACAAAGCCAATCAGACGCAGTGTCATAGATTCAATTAATTCAATTTTATTTATAGTATCAATTCATAACAAGCATTATCTCGAGACCCTTTCCAGATAGAGCTGATCTAGACCACACTCCAGAATTTACAAGGACCCAACAGTTCTAGTAGTTTCCTCCAGAGCAGCAACAGGGCCACAGTGGCGAGGAAAAACTTCCTTTTTAGGCAGAAACCTGGGACGTTGACATCAGTGGCTGTGGGGGTGGAGTGAGTGGGTTTGTAGTCACTGATGGCCTGAATGCCCTGCCACATGCATCGAGGGTCAACGTTGGAGAAGTGTCCCTCTATCTTCAGCTTGTAGCAGTGCTTGGCCTCTTTGATGCCCCTTTCCAGATCTGCTCTGGATGTGCTATAGGCCTGTGCGTCTCCTGATCTGAAGGCAGGATTGCGTGTCTTCAATAGGAGTCGCACTTTCCTGTTCATCCATGGCTTCTGATTTGGGTATGTGGTGATCTGCTTCTGGGTTGTACCATTGTCTATGGGGGTGTTAATATAATCCAGTACAGAGGAGGTGTAGCAGTCAGGGTCCGTGTGAGAGCCACTGGTGGCTTGAGAAGCAAACCTACTCCGGTCTGTGTGTAGAAACCTATCCTGAAGGGATGAATCTGCTCCTGCAGGCCACACCTTGATGGTCTTCACTGATGGCTTCACGCGGTTGATGAGAGGTGCATATTTGGGGGTGAGGAACAAAGAAAGGTGATCTGACTGTCCCAGATGGGAGAGGGGTGATCTGACTGTCCCAGGTGGGGGAGGGGTGATCTGACTGTCCCAGGTGGGGAGGGGTGATCTGACTGTCCAAGGTGGGAGAGGGGTGATCTGACTGTCCCAGGTGGGGGAGGGGTGATCTGACTGTCCCAGGTGGGGGAGGGGTGATCTGACTGTCCCAGGTGGGGGAGGGGTGATCTGACTGTCCCAGGTGGGGGAGGGGTGATCTGACTGTCCCAGGTGGGGAGGGGTGTCACGACGTATGCTCCAGCCATGTTTGTGTAAACATGGTCTAAAGTTGTGTTTCCTCTGGTGTGACAAGAAACATGCTGGTGAAATTTTGGTATCACTGACTTCAAGTTTGAATGATTAAAATCACCAGCAACAATAACCGCAGCCTCCGGGTGAGCGGTCTGTTTCCTGATGGCTGCGTGGAGGTCTTTCATAGCAGACCTGGCCTCAGGGTCCGGGGGATACAGGCTGCAGGTATAGTAGTAGAGGTGAACTCCCGTGGTAGATAGACCGGTCTACATTCAACCAGGAGAAACTCAAGGTTAGCTGAACAATGTCTCCCGCCAACAGCAGAGTTTGTGCACCAAGCTTTGTTAATGTAAATGCACAGACCACCACCTCTGGTCTTGCCGGAGCCATCTAGTGTTCTATCCGCCCGGAATGTGTGGCGTCCCGCTAGCTCGATAGCATTGTCCGGTATTCCGCTGTTTAACCATGTTTCCGTGAAGATTATGACATTACAGTTCAGAAGGCTCTTGCTGTGTGTAATGCTGAGTCGGATCTCCTCCATTTTGTCCATCAGCGACCGTACATTGGCGAGGAGAATGCTGGGTAAAGAGAGCCGGTGTGGTGTTAGCTTTAGCTTAGCTTTAGTCCTCCACGCTTCCCCCGCCTTTGTTTACGATCTCGACGCCGCCTGCGAGCACTTCCGCCCGGCCGGGCAGAGTGCGTAGCCTCGGGTCTTCTGGCGATCTCAGGAAGGAGTCGAAGGTTGTCCATAAAACTGTGGGAAATTTGCGAACCAATGTCCAAAAGCTCACGTCGGTTGTACGATGTAAAGGCACAACTGTTCTGCACGAACAGACCCCAAATGAGGAAGAAAAATACCGCAAAGTAGCAGAATCTGGAGAGACCACGAGCCTCGCGATGTACTCGCGCCGCCATCTGGGTTATTATAAATAATAACTTAGACAATAACAGACCAACTCTGGGTGTGTCAGTTATTATAAATAATAACCAACAATAACAGACCAACTCTGGGTGTATCAGTTATTATAAATAATAACAGACAATAACAGACCAACTCTGGGTGTGTCAGTTATTATAAATAATAACAGACAATAACAGACCAACTCTGGGTGCATCAGTTATTATAAATAATAACAGACAATAACAGACCAACTCTGGGTGTATCAGTTATTATAAATAATACAGACAATAACAGACCAACTCTGGGTGCATCAGTTATTATAAACATAACAGACAATAACAGACCAACTCTGGGTGCATCAGTTATTATAAATAATAACAGACAATAACAGACCAACTCTGGGTGCATTAGTTATTATAAATAATAACTTAGACAATAACAGACCAACTCTGGGTGCATCAGTTATTATAAATAATAACAGACAATAACAGACCAACTCTGGGTGTGTCAGTTATTATAAATAATAACAGACAATAACAGACCAACTCTGGGTGCATCAGTTATTATAAATAATAACAGACAATAACAGACCAACTCTGGGTGCATCAGTTATTATAAATAATAACAGACAATAACAGACCAACTCTGGTGCATCAGTTATTATAAATAATAACAGACAATAACAGACCAACTCTGGGTGCATCAGTTATTATAAATAATAACAGACAATAACAGACCAACTCTGGGTGCATCAGTTATTATAAATAATAACCAACAATAACAGACCAACTCTGGGTGCATCAGTTATTATAAATAATAACAGACAATAACAGACCAACTCTGGGTGTGTCAGTTATTATAAATAATAACAGACAATAACAGACCAACTCTGGGTGCATCAGTTATTATAAATAATAACAGACAATAACAGACCAACTCTGGGTGCATCAGTTATTATAAATAATAACCAACAATAACAGACCAACTCTGGGTGCGTCAGTTATTATAAATAATAACTTAGACAATAACAGACCAACTCTGGGTGTGTCAGTTATTATAAATAATAACAGACAATAACAGACCAACTCTGGGTGTGTCAGTTATTATAAATAATAACAGACAATAACAGACCAACTCTGGGTGCATCAGTTATTATAAATAATAACAGACAATAACAGACCAACTCTGGGTGCATCAGTTATTATAAATAATAACCAACAATAACAGACCAACTCTGGGTGCATCAGTTATTATAAATAATAACAGACAATAACAGACCAACTCTGGGTGCATCAGTTATTATAAATATAACCAACAATAACAGACCAACTCTGGGTGCGTCAGTTATTATAAATAATAACTTAGACAATAACAGACCAACTCTGGGTGCATCAGTTATTATAAATAATAACAGACAATAACAGACCAACTCTGGGTGTGTCAGTTATTATAAATAATAACAGACAATAACAGACCAACTCTGGGTGCATCAGTTATTATAAATAATAACTTAGACATAACAGACCAACTCTGGGTGCATCCGTTATTATAAATAATAACAGACAATAACAGACCAACTCTGGGTGCATCAGTTATTATAAATAATAACAGACAATAACAGACCAACTCTGGGTGCATCAGTTATTATAAATAATAACCAACAATAACAGACCAACTCTGGGTGCATCAGTTATTATAAATAATAACAGACAATAACAGACCACTCTGGGTGCATCAGTTATTATAAATAATAACCAACAATAACAGACCAACTCTGGGTGCGTCAGTTATTATAAATAATAACTTAGACAATAACAGACCAACTCTGGGTGTATCAGTTATTATAAATAATAACAGACAATAACAGACCAACTCTGGGTGTGTCAGTTATTATAATAATAACAGACAATAACAGACCAACTCTGGGTGCATCAGTTATTATAAATAATAACAGACAATAACAGACCAACTCTGGGTGCATCAGTTATTATAAATAATAACAGACAATAACAGACCAACTCTGGTGCATCAGTTATTATAAATAATAACAGACAATAACAGACCAACTCTGGGTGCATCAGTTATTATAAATAATAACAGACAATAACAGACCAACTCTGGGTGCATCAGTTATTATAAATAATAACAGACAATAACAGCCCAACTCTGGGTGCATCAGTTATTATAAATAATAACAGACAATAACAGACCAACTCTGGGTGCATCAGTTATTATAAATAATAACAGACAATAACAGACCAACTCTGGGTGCATAAGTTATTATAAATAATAACAGACAATAACAGACCAACTCTGGGTGTGTCAGTTATTATAAATAATAACTTAGACAATAACAGACCAACTCTGGGTGCATCAGTTATTATAAATAATAACAGACAATAACAGACCAACTCTGGGTGTATCAGTTATTATAAATAATAACAGACAATAACAGACCAACTCTGGGTGCATCCGTTATTATAAATAATAACAGACAATAACAGACCAACTCTGGGTGTGTCAGTTATTATAAATAATAACAGACAATAACAGACCAACTCTGGGTGCATCAGTTATTATAAATAATAACAGACAATAACAGACCAACTCTGGGTGCATCAGTTATTATAAATAATAACAGACAATAACAGACCAACTCTGGGTGTGTCAGTTATTATAAATAATAACAGACAATAACAGACCAACTCTGGGTGTGTCAGTTATTATAAATAATAACAGACAATAACAGACCAACTCTGGGTGCATCAGTTATTATAAATAATAACAGACAATAACAGACCAACTCTGGGTGCATCAGTTGTTATAAATAATAACAGACAACAACAGACCAGCTCTGGGTGCATCAGTTATTATAAATAATAACAGACAATAACAGACCAACTCTGGGTGTGTCAGTTATTATAAATAATAACTTAGACAATAACAGACCAACTCTGGGTGCATCAGTTATTATAAATAATAACAGACAATAACAGACCAACTCTGGGTGCATCAGTTATTATAAATAATAACAGACAATAACAGACCAACTCTGGGTGTGTCAGTTATTATAAATAATAACAGACAATAACAGACCAACTCTGGGTGCATCAGTTATTATAAATAATAACTTAGACAATAACAGACCAACTCTGGGTGTGTCAGTTATTATAAATAATAACAGACAATAACAGACCAACTCTGGGTGCATCAGTTATTATAAATAATAACAGACAATAACAGACCAACTCTGGGTGCATCAGTTATTATAAATAATAACAGACAATAACAGACCAACTCTGGGTGTATCAGTTATTATAAATAATAACAGACAATAACAGACCAACTCTGGGTGCATCAGTTATTATAAATAATAACAGACAATAACAGACCAACTCTGGGTGTGTCAGTTATTATAAATAATAACAGACAATAACAGACCAACTCTGGGTGCATCAGTTATTATAAATAATAACAGACAATAACAGACCAACTCTGGGTGCATCAGTTATTATAAATAATAACAGACAATAACAGACCAGCTCTGGGTGCATCAGTTATTATAAATAATAACCAACAATAACAGACCAACTCTGGGTGCATCAGTTATTATAAATAATAACCAACAATAACAGACCAACTCTGGGTGTGTCAGTTATTATAAATAATAACTTAGACAATAACAGACCAACTCTGGGTGCATCAGTTATTATAAATAATAAATAGGGGACGGCTGAATGCCCTAAAGGGGACGGTGTCCTAAAGGGGACGGCTCATCGCCCTAAAGGGGATGGTGTCCTAAAGGGGACGGCTCATCGCCTTAAAGGGGACGGCTGAATGCCCTAAAGGGGACGGTGTCCTAAAGGGGACGGCTCATCGCCCTAAAGGGGATGGTGTCCTAAAGGGGATGGCTCATCCCCCTAAAGGGGACAGTGTCCTAAAGGGGAAGGCTCATCGCCCTAAAGGGAACGGCTCATCGCCCTAAAGGGAACGGCTGTCCAACACAGAGCCAATCAGATGCAGGGTCTTAGAAGCTGTCCAACACGAAGCCAATCAGACGCTGTGTCTTAGAGGCTGTCCAACACAGAGCCAATCAGATGCAGGGTCTTAGAAGCTGTCCAACACGAAGCCAATCAGACGCTGTGTCTTAGAGGCTGTCCAACACAGAGCCAATCAGATGCAGGGTCTTAGAAGCTGTCCAACACGAAGCCAATCAGACGCTGTGTCTTAGAGGCTGTCCAACACAGAGCCAATCAGATGCAGGGTCTTAGAAGCTGTCCAACACGAAGCCAATCAGACGCTGTGTCTTAGAGGCTGTCCAACACAAAGCCAATCAGACGCAGTGTCATAGATTCAATTAATTTCAATTTTATTTATAGTATCAATTCATAACAAGCATTATCTCGAGACCCTTTCCAGATAGAGCTGATCTAGACCACACTCCAGAATTTACAAGGACCCAACAGTTCTAGTAGTTTCCTCCAGAGCAGCAACAGGGCCACAGTGGCGAGGAAAAACTTCCTTTTTAGGCAGAAACCTGGGACGTTGACATCAGTGGCTGTGGGGGTGGAGTGAGTGGGTTTGTAGTCACTGATGGCCTGAATGCCCTGCCACATGCATCGAGGGTCAACGTTGGAGAAGTGTCCCCTCTATCTTCAGCTTGTAGCAGTGCTTGGCCTCTTTGATGCCCCTTTCCAGATCTGCTCTGGATGTGCTATAGGCCTGTGCGTCTCCTGATCTGAAGGCAGGATTGCGTGTCTTCAATAGGAGTCGCACTTCCTGTTCATCCATGGCTTCTGATTTGGGTATGTGGTGATCTGCTTCTGGGTTGTACCATTGTCTATGGGGGTGTTAATATAATCCAGTACAGAGGAGGTGTAGCAGTCAGGGTCCGTGTGAGAGCCACTGGTGGCTTGAGAAGCAAACCTACTCCGGTCTGTGTGTAGAAACCTATCCTGAAGGGATGAATCTGCTCCTGCAGGCCACACCTTGATGGTCTTCACTGATGGCTTCACGCGGTTGATGAGAGGTGCATATTTGGGGGTGAGGAACAAAGAAAGGTGATCTGACTGTCCCAGATGGGAGAGGGGTGATCTGACTGTCCCAGGTGGGGGAGGGGTGATCTGACTGTCCCAGGTGGGGGAGGGGTGATCTGACTGTCCAAGGTGGGAGAGGGGTGATCTGACTGTCCCAGGTGGGGGAGGGGTGATCTGACTGTCCCAGGTGGGGGAGGGGTGATCTGACTGTCCCAGGTGGGGGAGGGGTGATCTGACTGTCCCAGGTGGGGGAGGGGTGATCTGACTGTCCCAGGTGGGGGAGGGGTGTCACGACGTATGCTCCAGCCATGTTTGTGTAAACATGGTCTAAAGTTGTGTTTCCTCTGGTGTGACAAGAAACATGCTGGTGAAATTTTGGTATCACTGACTTCAAGTTTGAATGATTAAAATCACCAGCAACAATAACCGCAGCCTCCGGGTGAACGGTCTGTTTCCTGATGGCTGCGTGGAGGTCTTTCATAGCAGACCTGGCCTCAGGGTCCGGGGGATACAGGCTGCAGGTATAGTAGTAGAGGTGAACTCCCGTGGTAGATAGACCGGTCTACGTTCAACCAGGAGAAACTCAAGGTTAGCTGAACAATGTCTCCCGCCAACAGCAGAGTTTGTGCACCAAGCTTTGTTAATGTAAATGCACAGACCACCACCTCTGGTCTTGCCGGAGCCATCTAGTGTTCTATCCGCCCGGAATGTGTGGCGTCCCGCTAGCTCGATAGCATTGTCCGGTATTCCGCTGTTTAACCATGTTTCCGTGAAGATTATGACATTACAGTTCAGAAGGCTCTTGCTGTGTGTAATGCTGAGTCGGATCTCCTCCATTTTGTTCATCAGCGACCGTACATTGGCGAGGAGAATGCTGGGTAAAGAGAGCCGGTGTGGTGTTAGCTTTAGCTTAGCTTTAGTCCTCCACGCTTCCCCCGCCTTTGTTTACGATCTCGACGCCGCCTGCGTGCACTTCCGCCCGGCCGGGCAGAGTGCGTAGCCTCGGGTCTTCTGGCGATCTCAGGAAGGAGTCGAAGGTTGTCCGTAAAACTGTCGGAAATTTGCGAACCAATGTCCAAAAGCTCACGTCGGTTGTACGATGTAAAGGCACAACTGTTCTGCACGAACAGACCCCAAATGAGGAAGAAAAATACCGCAAAGTAGCAGAATCTGGAGAGACCACGAGCCTCGCGATGTACTCGCGCCGCCATCTGGGTTATTATAAATAATAACAGACAATAACAGACCAACTCTGGGTGTGTCAGTTATTATAAATAATAACCAACAATAACAGACCAACTCTGGGTGTATCAGTTATTATAAATAATAACAGACAATAACAGACCAACTCTGGGTGCATCAGTTATTATAAATAATAACAGACAATAACAGACCAACTCTGGGTGTATCAGTTATTATAAATAATAACTTAGACAATAACAGACCAACTCTGGGTGTATCAGTTATTATAAATAATAACAGACAATAACAGACCAACTCTGGGTGCATCAGTTATTATAAACAATAACAGACAATAACAGACCAACTCTGGGTGCATCAGTTATTATAAATAATAACAGACAATAACAGACCAACTCTGGGTGCATTAGTTATTATAAATAATAACTTAGACAATAACAGACCAACTCTGGGTGCATCAGTTATTATAAATAATAACAGACAATAACAGACCAACTCTGGGTGTGTCAGTTATTATAAATAATAACAGACAATAACAGACCAACTCTGGGTGCATCAGTTATTATAAATAATAACAGACAATAACAGACCAACTCTGGGTGCATCAGTTATTATAAATAATAACAGACAATAACAGACCAACTCTGGGTGCATCAGTTATTATAAATAATAACAGACAATAACAGACCAACTCTGGGTGCATCAGTTATTATAAATAATAACAGACAATAACAGACCAACTCTGGGTGCATCAGTTATTATAAATAATAACCAACAATAACAGACCAACTCTGGGTGCATCAGTTATTATAAATAATAACAGACAATAACAGACCAACTCTGGGTGCATCAGTTATTATAAATAATAACAGACAATAACAGACCAACTCTGGGTGCATCAGTTATTATAAATAATAACCAACAATAACAGACCAACTCTGGGTGCGTCAGTTATTATAAATAATAACTTAGACAATAACAGACCAACTCTGGGTGTGTCAGTTATTATAAATAATAACAGACAATAACAGACCAACTCTGGGTGTGTCAGTTATTATAAATAATAACAGACAATAACAGACCAACTCTGGGTGCATCAGTTATTATAAATAATAACAGACAATAACAGACCAACTCTGGGTGCATCAGTTATTATAAATAATAACAGACAATAACAGACCAACTCTGGGTGCATCAGTTATTATAAATAATAACAGACAATAACAGACCAACTCTGGGTGCATCAGTTATTATAAATAATAACCAACAATAACAGACCAACTCTGGGTGCGTCAGTTATTATAAATAATAACTTAGACAATAACAGACCAACTCTGGGTGCATCAGTTATTATAAATAATAACAGACAATAACAGACCAACTCTGGGTGTGTCAGTTATTATAAATAATAACAGACAATAACAGACCAACTCTGGGTGCATCAGTTATTATAAATAATAACTTAGACAATAACAGACCAACTCTGGGTGCATCCGTTATTATAAATAATAACAGACAATAACAGACCAACTCTGGGTGCATCAGTTATTATAAATAATAACAGACAATAACAGACCAACTCTGGGTGCATCAGTTATTATAAATAATAACCAACAATAACAGACCAACTCTGGGTGCATCAGTTATTATAAATAATAACAGACAATAACAGACCAACTCTGGGTGCATCAGTTATTATAAATAATAACCAACAATAACAGACCAACTCTGGGTGCGTCAGTTATTATAAATAATAACTTAGACAATAACAGACCAACTCTGGGTGTGTCAGTTATTATAAATAATAACAGACAATAACAGACCAACTCTGGGTGTGTCAGTTATTATAAATAATAACAGACAATAACAGACCAACTCTGGGTGCATCAGTTATTATAAATAATAACAGACAATAACAGACCAACTCTGGGTGCATCAGTTATTATAAATAATAACAGACAATAACAGACCAACTCTGGGTGCATCAGTTATTATAAATAATAACAGACAATAACAGACCAACTCTGGGTGCATCAGTTATTATAAATAATAACAGACAATAACAGACCAACTCTGGGTGCATCAGTTATTATAAATAATAACAGACAATAACAGCCCAACTCTGGGTGCATCAGTTATTATAAATAATAACAGACAATAACAGACCAACTCTGGGTGCATCAGTTATTATAAATAATAACAGACAATAACAGACCAACTCTGGGTGCATAAGTTATTATAAATAATAACAGACAATAACAGACCAACTCTGGGTGTGTCAGTTATTATAAATAATAACTTAGACAATAACAGACCAACTCTGGGTGCATCAGTTATTATAAATAATAACAGACAATAACAGACCAACTCTGGGTGTATCAGTTATTATAAATAATAACAGACAATAACAGACCAACTCTGGGTGCATCCGTTATTATAAATAATAACAGACAATAACAGACCAACTCTGGGTGTGTCAGTTATTATAAATAATAACAGACAATAACAGACCAACTCTGGGTGCATCAGTTATTATAAATAATAACAGACAATAACAGACCAGCTCTGGGTGCATCAGTTATTATAAATAATAACAGACAATAACAGACCAACTCTGGGTGTGTCAGTTATTATAAATAATAACTTAGACAATAACAGACCAACTCTGGGTGCATCAGTTATTATAAATAATAACAGACAATAACAGACCAACTCTGGGTGCATCAGTTATTATAAATAATAACAGACAATAACAGACCAACTCTGGGTGTGTCAGTTATTATAAATAATAACAGACAATAACAGACCAACTCTGGGTGCATCAGTTATTATAAATAATAACTTAGACAATAACAGACCAACTCTGGGTGTGTCAGTTATTATAAATAATAACAGACAATAACAGACCAACTCTGGGTGCATCAGTTATTATAAATAATAACAGACAATAACAGACCAACTCTGGGTGCATCAGTTATTATAAATAATAACAGACAATAACAGACCAACTCTGGGTGTATCAGTTATTATAAATAATAACAGACAATAACAGACCAACTCTGGGTGCATCAGTTATTATAAATAATAACAGACAATAACAGACCAACTCTGGGTGTGTCAGTTATTATAAATAATAACAGACAATAACAGACCAACTCTGGGTGTGTCAGTTATTATAAATAATAACAGACAATAACAGACCAACTCTGGGTGCATCAGTTATTATAAATAATAACAGACAATAACAGACCAACTCTGGGTGCATCAGTTATTATAAATAATAACAGACAATAACAGACCAGCTCTGGGTGCATCAGTTATTATAAATAATAACCAACAATAACAGACCAACTCTGGGTGCATCAGTTATTATAAATAATAACCAACAATAACAGACCAACTCTGGGTGTGTCAGTTATTATAAATAATAACAGACAATAACAGACCAACTCTGGGTGTGTCAGTTATTATAAATAATAACTTAGACAATAACAGACCAACTCTGGGTGCATCAGTTATTATAAATAATAACAGACAATAACAGACCAACTCTGGGTGTGTCAGTTATTATAAATAATAACAGACAATAACAGACCAACTCTGGGTGCATCAGTTATTATAAATAATAACCAACAATAACAGACCAACTCTGGTGCATCAGTTATTATAAATAATAACTTAGACAATAACAGACCAACTCTGGGTGCATCCGTTATTATAAATAACAGACAATAACAGACCAACTCTGGGTGCATCAGTTATTATAAATAATAACAGACAATAACAGACCAACTCTGGGTGCATCAGTTATTATAAATAATAACAGACAATAACAGACCAACTCTGGGTGTGTCAGTTATTATAAATAATAACAGACAATAACAGACCAACTCTGGGTGTATCAGTTATTATAATATAACAGACAATAACAGACCAACTCTGGGTGCATCAGTTATTATAAATAATAACAGACAATAACAGACCAACTCTGGGTGCATCAGTTATTATAAATAATAACAGACAATAACAGACCAACTCTGGGTGTGTCAGTTATTATAAATAATAACTTAGACAATAACAGACCAACTCTGGGTGCATCAGTTATTATAAATAATAACAGACAATAACAGACCAACTCTGGGTGTATCAGTTATTATAAATAATAACAGACAATAACAGACCAACTCTGGGTGCATCAGTTATTATAAATAATAACAGACAATAACAGACCAACTCTGGGTGCATCAGTTATTATAAATAATAACAGACAATAACAGACCAACTCTGGGTGCATCAGTTATTATAAATAATAACAGACAATAACAGACCAACTCTGGGTGCATCAGTTATTATAAATAATAACAGACAATAACAGACCAACTCTGGGTGTGTCAGTTATTATAAATAATAACAGACAATAACAGATTAACTCTGGGTGTGTCAGTTATTATAAATAATAACAGACAGTAACAGACCAACTCTGGGTGTGTCAGTTATTATAAATAATAACAGACAGTAACAGACCAACTCTGGGTGCGTCAGTTATTATAAATAATAACAGACAATAACAGACCAACTCTGGGTGTATCAGTTATTATAAATAATAACAGACAATAACAGACCAACTCTGGGTGTATCAGTTATTATAAATAATAACAGACAATAACAGACCAACTCTGGGTGTATCAGTTATTATAAATAATAACAGACAATAACAGACCAACTCTGGGTGCATCAGTTATTATAAATAATAACAGACAATAACAGACCAACTCTGGGTGTGTCAGTTATTATAAATAATAACAGACAATAACAGACCAACTCTGGTGTGTCAGTTATTATAAATAATAACAGACAATAACAGACCAACTCTGGGTGCATCAGTTATTATAAATAATAACAGACAATAACAGACCAACTCTGGGTGCATCATTATTATAAATAATACCAACAATAACAGACCAACTCTGGGTGCATCAGTTATTATAAATAATAACCAACAATAACAGACCAACTCTGGGTGTGTCAGTTATTATAAATAATAACAGACAATAACAGACCAACTCTGGGTGTGTCAGTTATTATAAATAATAACTTAGACAATAACAGACCAACTCTGGGTGCATCAGTTATTATAAATAATAACAGACAATAACAGACCAACTCTGGGTGTGTCAGTTATTATAAATAATAACAGACAATAACAGACCAACTCTGGGTGCATCAGTTATTATAAATAATAACCAACAATAACAGACCAACTCTGGGTGCATCAGTTATTATAAATAATAACTTAGACAATAACAGACCAACTCTGGGTGCATCCGTTATTATAAATAACAGACAATAACAGACCAACTCTGGGTGCATCAGTTATTATAAATAATAACAGACAATAACAGACCAACTCTGGGTGCATCAGTTATTATAAATAATAACAGACAATAACAGACCAACTCTGGGTGTGTCAGTTATTATAAATAATAACAGACAATAACAGACCAACTCTGGGTGTATCAGTTATTATAAATAATAACAGACAATAACAGACCAACTCTGGGTGCATCAGTTATTATAAATAATAACAGACAATAACAGACCAACTCTGGGTGCATCAGTTATTATAAATAATAACAGACAATAACAGACCAACTCTGGGTGTGTCAGTTATTATAAATAATAACTTAGACAATAACAGACCAACTCTGGGTGCATCAGTTATTATAAATAATAACAGACAATAACAGACCAACTCTGGGTGTATCAGTTATTATAAATAATAACAGACAATAACAGACCAACTCTGGGTGCATCAGTTATTATAAATAATAACAGACAATAACAGACCAACTCTGGGTGCATCAGTTATTATAAATAATAACAGACAATAACAGACCAACTCTGGGTGCATCAGTTATTATAAATAATAACAGACAATAACAGACCAACTCTGGGTGCATCAGTTATTATAAATAATAACAGACAATAACAGACCAACTCTGGGTGTGTCATTATTATAAATAATAACAGACAATAACAGATTAACTCTGGGTGTGTCAGTTATTATAAATAATAACAGACAGTAACGACCAACTCTGGGTGTGTCAGTTATTATAAATAATAACAGACAGTAACAGACCAACTCTGGGTGCGTCAGTTATTATAAATATAACAGACAATAACAGACCAACTCTGGGTGTATCAGTTATTATAAATAATAACAGACAATAACAGACCAACTCTGGGTGTATCAGTTATTATAATAATAACAGACAATAACAGACCAACTCTGGGTGTATCAGTTATTATAAATAATAACAGACAATAACAGACCAACTCTGGGTGCATCAGTTATTATAAATAATAACAGACAATAACAGACCAACTCTGGGTGTGTCAGTTATTATAAATAATAACAGACAATAACAGACCAACTCTGGTGTGTCAGTATTATAAATAATAACAGACAATAACAGACCAACTCTGGGTGCATCAGTTATTATAAATAATAACAGACAATAACAGACCAACTCTGGGTGCATCAGTTTATTATAAATAATAACAGACAATAACAGACCAGCTCTGGGTGCATCAGTTATTATAAATAATAACCAACAATAACAGACCAACTCTGGGTGCATCAGTTATTATAAATAATAACAGACAATAACAGACCAACTCTGGGTGTGTCAGTTATTATAAATAATACAGACAATAACAGACCAACTCTGGGTGCATCAGTTATTATAAATAATAACCAACAATAACAGACCAACTCTGGTGCATCAGTTATTATAAATAATAACTTAGACAATAACAGACCAACTCTGGGTGCATCCGTTATTATAAATAATAACAGACAATAACAGACCACTCTGGGTGCATCAGTTATTATAAATAATAACAGACAATAACAGACCAACTCTGGGTGCATCAGTTATTATAAATAATAACAGACAATAACAGACCAACTCTGGGTGTGTCAGTTATTATAAATAATAACAGACAATAACAGACCAACTCTGGGTGTATCAGTTATTATAAATAATAACAGACAATAACAGACCAACTCTGGGTGCATCAGTTATTATAAATAATAACAGACAATAACAGACCAACTCTGGGTGCATCAGTTATTATAAATAATAACAGACATAACAGACCAACTCTGGGTGTGTCAGTTATTATAAATAATAACTTAGACAATAACAGACCAACTCTGGGTGCATCAGTTATTATAAATAATAACAGACAATAACAGACCAACTCTGGGTGTATCAGTTATTATAAATAATAACAGACAATAACAGACCAACTCTGGGTGCATCAGTTATTATAAATAATAACAGACAATAACAGACCAACTCTGGGTGCATCAGTTATTAAAATAATAACAGACAATAACAGACCAACTCTGGGTGCATCAGTTATTATAAATAATAACAGACAATAACAGACCAACTCTGGGTGCATCAGTTATTATAAATAATAACAGACAATAACAGACCAACTCTGGGTGCATCAGTTATTATAAATAATAACAGACAATAACAGATTAACTCTGGGTGCATCAGTTATTATAAATAATAACAGACAATAACAGACCAACTCTGGGTGTGTCAGTTATTATAAATAATAACAGACAATAACAGATTAACTCTGGGTGTGTCAGTTATTATAAATAATAACAGACAGTAACAGACCAACTCTGGGTGCGTCAGTTATTATAAATAATAACAGACAATAACAGACCAACTCTGGGTGTGTCAGTTATTATAAATAATAACAGACAATAACAGACCAACTCTGGGTGTGTCAGTTATTATAAATAATAACAGACAGTAACAGACCAACTCTGGGTGTGTCAGTTATTATAAATAATAACAGACAGTAACAGACCAACTCTGGGTGTGTCAGTTATTATAAATAATAACAGACAGTAACAGATGTGTCATGTGACCTTCTACCGCTCCACCATCGAGAGCCTGTTGACCTATGCTGTGACAGTGTGGCACTCCAGCTGCACGGAGGCCGACAGGAAGCGACTGCAGAGGGTGACAAACACTGCACAAAAAATAATTGGCTGCCCTCTGCCCTCTTTGACTGCCATCTACAAGTCCCGTTGTCTCAGTAGGGCCAGAAACATCCTGAGGGACACCACCCACCCCGGCTCCCATCTCTTTAACCTGTTGCCCTCAGGCAGGCGCTTCAGGTCAATACGGGCCAGAACCAACAGACTCAGGGATAGCTTTTTTCCCAAAGCTGTCACCATACTCAACCTACAGTCAGACTTGCTCTAATGTATTGTATATGTATATTTATGTATGTGTTATTAATGTGTGCACTTTTAGAGAGTTGCTCTCCAAATTTCATTGTACTGGTACAATGACAATAAAGGCTTTCAATTCAATTCAATTCAATCATCCACAGAGAAGTTAATAATAGGACGCTGCTTTCATCAGGTTGGGATCTAACGGGAAACCGTTGTTTCCTCTCGGGTTTTCCCAGCATGCAGCTGAGTGTGTTCAGCTGAGACCAATCAGTCTGTTTTCTGCAGGACGAATGTGCCGGGAGGACGCGTCCATCCGTCCAGCCGGAGACGGATTACCGTCTCCTGGTGGCCGTTTGAAGTGACACCACGAGGATTATGGGTAATTACAAAGTGCCAGTCATGATGGTGTTCCTGTCAGCCGCGGCACGAACATTTAGTATCATTAACAAGATGGAAAGGAAGAGATGGAGAGAGGAAAAGAGAGAGGGAAAGAGAGAGAGGGACAGAGAGACAGACAGAGACAGAAAGAGAGAGAGGGACAGAGAGAGACATAGAGAGAGAGAGACACACAGAGAGACAGAAGGAGAGAGAGAAGGTCGGCGGTCTCTTGATTACCAACCAGCAGAGAGCAGAAAGATGGAGCATCTATTGAAATAAAAACACCTTTGTGGATCAAAACAATCACCCACCTAACCTGACAGGTAACCTGTCAGCAGGTAACCAATTAGCAGGTAACCTGTCAGCAGGTAACCTGTCAGCAGGTAACCTGTCAGCAGGTAACCTGTCAGCAGGTAACCTGTCAGCAGGTAACCAATTAGCAGGTAACCTGTCAGCAGGTAACCAATTAGCAGGTAACCTGTCAGCAGGTAACCTGTCAGCAGGTAACCTGTCAGCAGGTAACCTACCAGCAGGTAACCTACCAGCAGGTAACCAATTAGCAGGTAACCTGTCAGCAGGTAACCTGTCAGCAGGTAACCTACCAGCAGGTAACCTGTCAGCAGGTAACCAATTAGCAGGTAACCTACCAGCAGGTAACCAATTAGCAGGTAACCAATTAGCAGGTAACCTGTCAGCAGGTAACCAATTAGCAGGTAACCTACCAGCAGGTAACCTGTCAGCAGGTAACCTGTCAGGTAATCTATTAGCATCGGAACATTAATCATGTGTCCTGACGTTAGCGCGTGATATTCAACACGCTACAGGAACATTTATCTGTCCTTGCGTGTCTGGTGTGGGCCTCCTGCTTCCTGGTCTGACCCCTCCCTGATTGGTTTTTTTGGGGGGCGGGTTCTTCCTGGTCTGACCCCTCCCTGATTAGTGGGTTTTGTGTGCGGGACTTACCTTTGTGTGCGAGGCAGCGGATGCTCTGCTTGCTTTGGACGTCCCAGAGTCGAACCGTCTCATCGTGAGAGCCGGAGAGAAGCAGCGTCCCGTCCATCGACACCGAGAGACACGTCACCAAGTTCCTGAGACACAAACTCACGTCAGATCCTAAATCTACTTACTGTTAGACCCTTTCATCAGATCCTAAATCTACTTCCTGGTTAGGGGTATCCCTGACCAGCTGTTGGTCTTACCGTTGTCCCTTAGGTCAGGGTTTGGGTCTAGGGGTCTTACCGGTGTCCCTTAGGTCAGGGTTTGGGTTTGGGTCTAGGGGTCTTACCGGTGTCCCTTGAAGACCTGGTTCCCGTCGTTGTCCGACTGGAAGGATTTGTCCCGACTGAGACTCTGCAGATAGACAAAAGCAATTCAAACAACCAAACTTTATTGACAATAACAGGTTTCTTGTTCTCTATGACTACGAGAGTGTCTCCTGCGTGTAGATATATATATATATATATATATATATATATATATATATAACCCTATACACACACACACACACACAAACACACACACACACACACACCCCCATACATAGATATAGCTAGGTCTGTTGTGTCTGTGGTTAGTGTTACTCTCCTATTGTATGGTTGGGTTGTTAAAAAGAGACAGAAACCGAAACCTCCCCCCCGTGGTATTTGTTTGAGTAGCTTCAGAGATCATGGTAGCAGCTGTCGCAATGGTCCCGCTACACGTTCTGCGGTGCCCAGCTACGTCCTGCCACGTCCTGCCACGTCCTGCTACGTCCTGCTACGTCCTGCCACGTCCTGCCACGTTCTGCTACGTCCTGCTACGTCCTGCTACGTCCTGCCACGTCCTGCCACGTTCTGCTACGTCCTGCCACGTCCTGCCACGTTCTGCTACGTCCTGCTACGTCCTGCTACGTCCTGCCACGTCCTGCCACGTTCTGCTACGTCCTGCTACGTCTTGCCACATCCTGCCACGTCCTGCCACGTCCTGCTACGTCCTGCTACGTCTTGCCACATCCTGCCACGTCCTGCCACGTCCTGCTACGTCCTGCCACGTTCTGCTACGTCCTGCTACGTCTTGCCACATCCTGCCACGTCCTGCCACGTCCTGCTACGTCCTGCTGCGTCTTGCCACGTCCTGCTACGTCCTGCTACGTCCTGCTGCGTCTTGCCACGTCCTGCCGCGTCCTGCTGCGTCCTGCTGCGTCCTGCTGCGTCCTGCTACGTCCTGCTACGTCCTGCTACGTCCTGCTGCGTCCTGCTGCGTCCTGCTGCGTCCTGCTACGTCCTGCTACGTCCTGCTACGTCCTGCTGTGCCTTGTAATGCCCACAGTGCCCTGCTACGCCATGAACTACTACAAAGAACTTCTACAAACTACTATTTTTTATGACTGTTGTTGCCATTCTTCATTCCAACCCCAACCTGCCCGTCAGACACCGCCTACCCAGAGTCTGGGTCTGGGTCTGACCGAGGTTTCTGCATAAAACGAGTTTTTCCTCTCCACTGTGGCCCTGTTGCTGCTCTGGAGGAAACTACTAGAACTGTTGGGTCCTTGTAAATTCTGGAGTGTGGTCTAGACCTGGTCTATCTGGAAAGGGTCTCGAGATAACTCTTGTTATGAATTGATACTATAAATAAAATTGAAATGAATTGAAAAGTCTAGGACGCTATGGGGGGCAGGTCTCTGAGCTCCGTGGGCCGGTCTCTGAGCTCCGGGGGGCAGGTCTCTGTGCTCCATGGGCAGGTCTCTGACCTAGGTGGGGCAGGTTTCTGAGCTCCGGGGGGCAGGTCTTTGAGGTCCGGAGGGCAGGTCTCTGAGCTACGGGGGCCAGGTCTCTAAGCTCCGGAAGGTAGGTCTCTGAGCTCCGGGGGGCAGGTCTTTGAGCTCCGGAGGGCAGGTCTCTGAGCTACGGGGGGCAGGTCTCTGAGCTACGGGGGGCAGGTCTCTGAGCTACAGGGGTCAGGTCTCTGAGCTCCGTGGACAGGTCCAATCAGTTTAATTACACAAAGCAGAACCATCTCAAGGAGGATCAGAACCATCTCATGGAAGATCAGAACCATCTCATGGAGAATCAGAACCATCTCATGGAAGATCAGAACCATCTCATGGAGGATCAGAACCATCTCATGGAAGATCAGAACCATCTCATGGAGGATCAGAACCATCTCATGGAAGATCAGAACCATCTCATGGAAGATCAGAACCATCTCATGGAGGATCAGAACCATCTTGAGGAGGATCAGAAGAAATCTACAGCGTGTGAGTTAAATGTGAATACTTATGACCACGTGATATTTCTTTTTAATAAATACATTTCTGTTTTTTTCTGAGAAGACAGGTGCTGAGTTAAGCTTAAAGAGAAATAAAATCAATATTTTTGATTTTTGGAAAATGGCTGCAACGAAACATGGAGGGAAGAATTTAAAGAGGTCTGAATACTTTCCGTACCCACTGTGTATATAAACAGTGTATATATATTGTGTTGCTAGGCAACACAGGACTCACCTGGCTGCACAGAGACACCTGGAAGATGTTTCCGTCACTTCCTCCACAAAACAGGAAGTACTCGCAGGGGTCAAAGGTCACAGACATGATTTCCACATCAAACAGGATGGACAACAGCAACTCACCAGAGGACAACTCCCAGACCTGGGGACAGAGAGACAGACAGGTTAGAGACAGACAGACAGGTTAGAGAGACAGGTTAGAGAGAGAGACACAGGTTAGAGAGAGACACACAGGTTAGAGAGACAGACAGGTTAGAGAGAGAGACAGGTTAGAGAGACAGGTTAGAGAGAGAGACACAGGTTAGAGAGAGACACACAGGTTAGAGAGACAGACAGGTTAGAGAGAGAGACAGGTTAGATAGACAGACAGGTTAGAGAGAGACAGACAGGTTAGAGAGACAGACAGGTTAGAGAGAGACAGACAGGTTAGAGAGAGACAGACAGGTTAGAGAAAGACAGGTTAGAGAAAGACAGGTAGAAAGACAGGTTAGAGAAAGACAGGTTAGAGAGACAGACAGGTTAGAGAGACAGGTTAGAGAGACAGACAGGTTAGAGAGACAGGTTAGAGAGACAGACAGGTTAGAGACAGACAGGTTAGAGAGACAGACAAGTTAGAGAGAGGCAGACAGGTTAGAGAAAGACAGGTTAGAGAGAGACAGACAGGTTAGAGACAGACAGAAAGGTTAAAGAGACAGGTTAGAGAGAGAGACACAGGTTAGAGAGAGACACACAGGTTAGAGAGAGACACACAGGTTAGAGAGACAGACAGGTTAGAGAGAGACAGACAGGTTAGAGACAGACAGGTTAGAGAGAGACAGACAGGTTAGAGAGACAGACAGGTTAGAGAGAGACAGACAGGTTAGAGAGACAGACAGGTTAGAGAGAGAGGTTAGAGAGACAGACAGGTTAGAGAGAGACAGACAGGTTAGAGAGACAGACAAGTTAGAGAGAGACAGACAGGTTAGAGAAAGACAGGTTAGAGAGAGACAGACAGGTTAGAGACAGACAGACAGGTTAAAGAGACAGGTTAGAGAGAGACACACAGGTTAGAGAGAGACACACAGGTTAGAGAGACAGACAGGTTAGAGAGAGACACACAGGTTAGAGAGACAGACAGGTTAGAGAGAGATAGGTTAGAGAGACAGACAGGTTAGAGAGAGACAGACAGGTTAGAGAAAGACAGGTTAGAGAGACAGACAGGTTAGAGAGAGACAGACAGGTTAGAGAGACAGACAGGTTAGAGAGAGACAGACAGGTTAGAGACAGACAGGTTAGAGAGAGACAGACAGGTTAGAGACAGACAGGTTAGAGAGACAGACAAGTTAGAGAGAGACAGACAGGTTAGAGAAAGACAGGTTAGAGAGACAGACAGGTTAGAGAGAGACAGACCGGTTAGAGAGAGACAAAAAGGTTAGAGAGAGAGACAGGTTAGAGAGAGACACACAGATTAGAGAGAGACACACAGGTTAGAGAGAGACACACAGGTTAGAGAGACAGGTTAGAGAGAGACAGACAGACAGGTTAGAGACAGACAGGTTAGAGAGAGACACACAGATTAGAGAGAGACACACAGGTTAGAGAGACAGGTTAGAGAGAGACAGACAGGTTAGAGACAGACAGGTTAGAGAGAGACAGACAGGTAAGAGACAGACAGGTTAGAGAGAGACAGACAGGTTAGAGAGAGAGACAGGTTAGAGAGACAGACAGGTTAGCGACAGACAGGTTAGCGACAGACAGGTTAGACAGAGACAGACAGGTAAGAGACAGACAGGTTAGAGAGAGACAGACAGGTTAGAGACAGACAGGTTAGAGAGAGAGACAGGTTAGAGAGAGAGAGACAGGTTAGAGAGAGAGAGACAGGTTAGAGAGAGACAGACAGGTTAGAGAGAGACAGACAGGTTAGAGAGAGAGACAGGTTAGAGAGAGACAGACAGGTTAGAGAGAGACAGACCGGTTAGAGAGAGAGACAGGTTAGAGAGAGAGACAGGTTAGAGAGAGAGACAGGTTAGAGAGAGACAGACAGGTTAGAGAGAGAGAGACAGGTTAGAGAGAGAGACAGGTTAGAGAGAGAGACAGGTTAGAGAGAGAGAGACAGGTTAGAGAGAGACAGACAGGTTAGAGAGAGAGAGACAGGTTAGGGAGAGAGACAGGTTAGAGAGAGAGAGACAGGTTAGAGAGAGAGACAGGTTAGAGAGAGAGACAGGTTAGAGAGAGAGAGACAGGTTAGAGAGAGAGAGACAGGTTAGAGAGAGACAGACAGGTTAGAGACAGACAGGTTAGAGAGAGACAGACAGGTCCCCAGAGGACAACTCCCAGACCTGGACAAACTAACAGAGTACTCCTACAGTGTGTATTAGTACTTTTATTGCAGTAATCTGAGTACTTCTACTGTGTGATACTAGTACTTTTACTGCAGTAATGAGAGTACTTGTGATGCAGTACTGGGAGTACTCGTACTGCAGTACTGGGAGTACTTCTTCTTCTCACCTTGACGGTCTGGTCTAACGAGGCCGTGGCCACTCTTGCCTGAGTTCCCATCATGCCGCAGTGCAGGTCTGTGATTGGTAGAGAGTGACGAGACAGGACATGACGCGGCTCCGGGGTGTGGCTTAAATCCAGCTGAATCACACTGAAACACACACACACACACACACACACACACACACACACACACACAGACAGACAGACAGACAGACAGACAGACAGACAGACAGACAGACAGACAGACAGACAGACAGACAGACAGACAGACACACAGACAGACACACAGACAGACACACACACACACACACACAGACACACACACACACACAGACACACACACACACACACACAGACACACACACACACACACACAGACACACACACAGACACACACACAGACACACACAGACAGACAGACACACACAGAGAAACCCACACAGACACACGCATACACAGAAACACACAGGAACCAAATAATGTATATTAACTTGTAATAATGTATATTAACTTGTAATAATGTATATTAACTTGTAATAATGTATATTAACTTGTAATAATGTATATTAACTTGTAATAATGTATATTAACTTGTAATAATGTATATTAACTTGTAATAATGTATATTAACTTGTAATAATGTATATTAGTCTGTTAAATAAAACACTAACAGTATCACATGTTATTTTTGTGTGTGAGCGTTATGAAGTAATTTATTTAGATTATTAGGGTGAAATACATTTTACCTATCTCTATATATAACTAAGTTAACACTAACTCTAAGTTAACACAAAGTTAACCCTAACCCTAAGTTAACTCTAAGTTAACACAAAGTTAACCCTAACCTTAAGTTAACTCTAAGTTAACACAAAGTTAACCCTAACCCTAAGTTAACACAAAGTTAACCCTAACCTTAAGTTAACTCTAAGTTAACACAAAGTTAACCCTAACCCTAAGTTAACACAAAGTTAACACTAACTCTAAGTTAACTCTAAGTTAACACAAAGTTAACCCTAACCCTAAGTTAACACTAAGTTAACACTAACTCTAAGTTAACACAAAGTTAACCCTAACCCTAAGTTAACACTAACTCTAAGTTAACACAAAGTTAACCCTAACCCTAAGTTAACACTAACCCTAAGTTAACACTAAGTTAACACTAACTCTAAGTTAACACAAAGTTAACCCTAACTCTAAGTTAACTCTAAGTTAACCCTAACTCTAAGTTAACCCTAAGTTAACACTAACTCTAAGTTAACACAAAGTTAACCCTAACCTTAAGTTAACTCTAAGTTAACACTAACTCTAAGTTAACCCTAAGTTAACACTAAGACTGAATCCCATTCCTTCCCCTTACCCCTTCCCCTAGCTTTTGCGCGTTCACGCGGGACCTAGTGCTGTCCCAATACCTATTACGACCTAGGGGTAGGGGATAGACCGAGGGGTAGGGGATAGACCGAGGGGTAGGGGATAGACCGAGGGGTAGGGGATAGACCGAGGAGTAGGGGATAGACCGAGGAGTAGGGGATAGACCGAGGAGTAGGGGATAGACCGAGAGGTAGGGGATAGACCGAGGGGAAGGGGATAGACCGAGGGGAAGGGGATAGACCGAGGGGAAGGGGATAGACCGAGGAGTAGGGGATAGACCGAGAGTAGGGGATAGACCGAGGAGTAGGTATAGACCGAGGGGAAGGGGATAGACCGAGGGAAGGGGATAGACCGAGGGGAAGGGGATAGACCGAGGAGTAGGGGATAGACCGAGGGGTAGGGATAGACCGAGGGAAGGGGATAGACCGAGGACTGGGGGTAGACCGAGGGTAGGGATAGACCGAGGGGAAGGGATAGACCGAGGGAAGGGGATAGACCGAGGGTAGGGGATAGACCGAGGGGTAGGGGATAGACCGAGGGGTAGGGGATAGACCGAGGGGTAGGGGATAGACCGAGGGGTAGGGGATAGACCGAGGGGTAGGGGATAGACCGAGGGGAAGGGGATAGACCGAGGGGAAGGGATAGACCGAGGGGAAGGGGATAGACCGAGGGGTAGGGATAGACCGGAGGGTAGGGGATACCGAGGGGTAGGGGATAGACCGAGGGTAGGGGATAGACCGAGGGCTAGGGGATAGACCGAGGGGAAGGGATAGACCGAGGGGTAGGGATAGACCGAGGGCTAGGGATAGACCGAGGGGTAGGGGATAGACCGAGGGGTAGGGGATAGACCGAGGGGAAGGGGATAGACCGAGGGGTAGGGGATAGACCGAGGGGTAGGGGATAGACCGAGGGGTAGGGGATAGACCGAGGGGAAGGGGATAGACCGAGGGGAAGGGATAGACCGAGGGGTAGGGGATAGACCGAGGGGTAGGGGATAGACCGAGGGGTAGGGGATAGACCGAGGGGTAGGGGATAGACCGAGGGGTAGGGGATAGACCGAGGGGAAGGGGATAGACCGAGGGGTAGGGGATAGACCGAGGCATCAATGGCTGCCCGTCGACCAGAGAGACTCATACATGTACTTTCAGCTTAAATAATTGATTAGAAAGTTACAACAGTCTTGTTTTGTGGTCTATGCAGTCCTGTACATGTATACTTGCAACCATGTTCCTAACTGAAACTTTTTAAAAATCGCTAGCTTGCAATGCTAACGCTAACGCTAACGCTGAACAGTCCCACATATTTCTGCCTTGAATGGACTGTATACATCACATAGATTGTATAGCTATATATATATATTAATATTAACGTGTACGATACTATACGGTGTACGGTATTTTTTAGTTTTGTGACTGTGACATGTTAGTTATGGTTCTAATAGTTGATAATGGTTCTGTAACATCATTTTATGTAACGTTTTGCTGGTTATGTTCAATTTATCACCAATAAAGACAGATTTTTGTCAAAATGTTTTTGTGAACATCAATGACATTCAAAACGGTGATAACTGAAACAGATACACACACACCATGTATACAGGGTGTATATGTATGTATATGTACACATGATACATGTGTATACACATTTGTATTGCAAACAGACCTAAGTACTACACAGATAAGAACATCTGCCTCTACACCACCAAAGTGAACCTAAAATATATAAATATTTAAATGCATATGACACATTGGTCCAAACCCACACAATCAACAGAGACAGCCATCTTGGAAGTTTGTGATCACTACTGCATGGTGATGTCACCAAGAGGTGTCCCATTTCATAGGGGTATGTTTTCACCCCTACCCCTTACCCCTTGGTTTCAAGGGCCAAGGGGTAGGAGTAAGATGGAGAAATGGGATTCAGCCTTACTCTAAGTTAACACAAAGTTAACCCTGACTCTAAGTTAACTCTAAGTTAACACTAACTCTAAGTTAACACTAACTCTAAGTTAACACTACGTTAACCCAAAATCTAAGTTAACACTAAATCTAAGTTAACCTTAACTCTAAGTTAACACTAAGTTAACCCTAACGCTACGTTAACCCTAAGTTAACCCTAACTCTAAGTTAACCCTAAGTTAACCCTAACTCTAAGCTAACCCTAAGTTAATACTAACTCTAAGTTAACACTAACCCTAAGTTAACACTAACTCTAAGTTAACACAAAGTTAACCCTGACTCTAAGTTAACTCTAAGTTAACACTAACTCTAAGTTAACACTAACTCTAAGTTAACACTACGTTAACCCAAAATCTAAGTTAACACTAACTCTAAGTTAACACTAACTCTAAGTTAACACTACGTTAACCCAAAATCTAAGTTAACACTAAATCTAAGTTAACCTTAACTCTAAGTTAACACTAAGTTAACCCTAACGCTACGTTAACCCTAAGTTAACCCTAACTCTAAGTTAACCCTAAGTTAACCCTAACTCTAAGCTAACCCTAAGTTAATACTAACTCTAAGTTAACACTAACCCTAAGTTAACACTAACTCTAAGTTAACACAAAGTTAACCCTAACCCTAAGTTAACCCTAACTCTAAGTTAACACAAAGTTAACCCTAACTCTAAGTTAACTCTAAGTTAACACTAACTCTAAGTTAACACAAAGTTAACCCTAACTCTAAGTTAACTCTAAGTTAACATTAACTCTAAGTTAACACTAACTCTAAGTTAACACTACGTTAACCCAAAATCTAAGTTAACACTAAATCTAAGTTAACCTTAACTCTAAGTTAACACTAAGTTAACCCTAACGCTACGTTAACCCTAACTCTAAGTTAACCCTAAGTTAACCCTAACTCTAAGCTAACCCTAAGTTAATACTAACTCTAAGTTAACACTAACCCTAAGTTAACTAAACTAAGCATTTCCACTGACTTCACCCAATATGTCCTATCAGTGTAGTGTCTCCTGGAGAGACAGGATCAACAAAGGCCACAGAAAAGGCAGTGGTCCCCAAAACAAGACGGCCAGGAGACATTTTAAAGAGCACATGTGCAAGAACGCATCCTGGTCTTCATATGGCGTCACTCCAAAACATCTGCGACTTTGTTAGGAATCGGGGCTTTGAAGAAGAAAAGTGTCACATGACACAGGTCATACAGGACGTAGATTACCAGTCACATGACACAGGTCATACAGGACGTAGGTTACCAGTCACATGACACAGGTCATACAGGACGTAGGTTACCAGTCACATGACACAGGTCATAAAGGACGTAGGTTACCAGTCACATGACACAGGTCATACAGGACGTAGATTACCAGTCACATGACACAGGTCATACAGGACGTAGGTTATCAGTCACATGACACAGGTCATAAAAGACGTAGGTTACCAGTCACATGACACAGGTCATACAGGACGTAGGTTATCAGTCACATGACACAGGTCATACAGGACGTAGATTATCAGTCACATGACACAGGTCATACAGGACGTAGGTTATCAGTCACATGACACAGGTCATACAGGACGTAGGTTACCAGTCACATGACACAGGTCATACAGGACGTAGGTTACCAGTCACATGACACAGGTCATACAGGACGTAGATTACCAGTCACATGACACAGGTCATACAGGACGTAGGTTACCAGTCACATGACACAGGTCATACAGGACGTAGATTACCAGTCACATGACACAGGTCATACAGGACGTAGGTTACCAGTCACATGACACAGGTCATACAGGACGTAGGTTACCAGTCACATGACACAGGTCATACAGGACGTAGGTTATCAGTCACATGACACAGGTCATACAGGACGTAGATTATCAGTCACATGACACAGGTCATACAGGACGTAGGTTATCAGTCACATGACACAGGTCATACAGGACGTAGGTTACCAGTCACATGACACAGGTCATACAGGACGTAGGTTACCAGTCACATGACACAGGTCATACAGGACGTAGATTACCAGTCACATGACACAGGTCATACAGGACGTAGGTTACCAGTCACATGACACAGGTCATACAGGACGTAGATTACCAGTCACATGACACAGGTCATACAGGACGTAGATTACCAGTCACATGGACACAGGTCATACAGGACGTAGGTTACCAGTCACATGACACAGGTCATACAGGACGTAGATTACCAGTCACATGACACAGGTCATACAGGACGTAGGTTACCAGTCACATGACACAGGTCATACAGGACGTAGGTTACCAGTCACATGACACAGGTCATACAGGACGTAGATTACCAGTCACATGACACAGGTCATACAGGACGTAGATTACCAGTCACATGACACAGGTCATACAGGACGTAGGTTACCAGTCACATGACACAGGTCATACAGGACGTAGGTTACCAGTCACATGACACAGGTCATACAGGACGTAGGTTACCAGTCACATGACACAGGTCATACAGGACGTAGGTTACCAGTCACATGACACAGGTCATACAGGACGTAGATTACCAGTCACATGACACAGGTCATACAGGACGTAGGTTACCAGTCACATGACACAGGTCATACAGGACGTAGGTTACCAGTCACATGACACAGGTCATAAAGGACGTAGGTTACCAGTCACATGACACAGGTCATACAGGACGTAGGTTACCAGTCACATGACACAGGTCATACAGGACGTAGGTCTATTAGCAAATATGTGACTCTGTGTTTCTGTTTCTGTGTGTGTGTGTGTGTGTGTGTGTGTGTGTGTGTGTGTGTGTGTGTGTGTGTGTGTGGTGTGTGTGTGTGTGTACCTGACTAGACTCCACACCAGAGCCAGGTATCTTTTCCTCCAGAAACAAATGGCTGCCGTCGTCTGTGAACTTCAGACACGTGACGTCCTGATAGTGACGACTGAGGACGGACAGCAGCTTCCCTGTTGACACCTGGACCAATCAACAAGCAGGGATTATAAAGATGACCAATCAGAGAGCAGGGATATAAAGATGACCGATCAGAGAGCAGAGATTATAAAGATGACTAATATAACCTGATATATACAAGGTCTAGGGGGTCTGGACCCTGGAAGTGGACTTACCTCCCACAGGTAGAGGGCTTCGGCGACGCCGGCGGCGAGGAAGAGCCCGTTAGGAGACGCAGAGAGACAGGTGACCACACCTGGACACAGCAGCTTCTGCTGGAGCTGGTCCTGGAACAGGGAACAGGAAGTCTCACAGGGAACAGGAGGTCTCACAGGAACATATTACATTAACATATATATATATATATATAAATATTTATTATAACACTGTAACATAATATACTGTTATAGTAATATACAACAGAATATATATATATATATATACACACACACACATACATATATATACTGTATATATATATATAATAACAACAACAACAATGAAGTCAAGTCTCCTTTAACCTAAACAGGAAGTCTGCACTAACCACCAAGGCAGATTCATTGTAGCAATTTAAAACGACTGATTTCTGAATGAAGTTTGGTGGAAAACTGGTGATTTTGTGTATTTTCTGTTGTAATTGAATATATAATATAGACATTCTTTTCCACTATGATACCATTACAACTTTCTGCATTTTTTACACACTGCTCCTTTAAACAAGCTCCAATCTAACTTTACTGTAAGGGAACACCATGGATATCTTTCTTTGTATTGTTATAGTATGTATGTGTGTGTGTGTGTGTGTGTGTGTGTGTCATATGTCTGTGTGTCTGTGTATGTATGTTGTGTGTAAGCTATTGGACACCTTCATTTCCTTCAGGATAAATTAAGTATCTCTAACACCTTGTAGTAGCCTTCCTCCTGAATCTGAATTATTAGTTTTACGTCAAAGTGCAGTGAATAAAACGAATCATTTTAAATAAAGTTGGGTAGGTGTTTTTCAGCCAAATTCACCAACAGGCCAACTGGTTGATAATGAGTCTTATAATTTAACTACAGAAGTGAGTTAGTGTTTTTTATGCAAGTGCAGATATTAAATCGAGTGTTTTGTAAAGGGGGTCTGGTGTAGTGGTTAAATCTAATGTTTTGTAAAGGGGGTTTGCTGTAGTGGTTAAATCGAGTGTTTTGTGAAGGGGGTTTGGTGTAGTGGTTAAATCGAGTGTTTTGTGAAGGGGGTCTGGTGCAGTGATTAAACCGAGTGTTTTGTAAAGGGGGTCTGGTCCGGTCAGGTATACTGGTGTAGTGGTTAAATCGAGCGTTTTGTAAAGGGGGTCTGGTGTAGTGGTTAAATCGAGTGTTTTGTGAAGGGGGTCTGGTGTAGTGGTTAAATCGAGTGTTTTGTAAAGGGGGTCTGGTGCAGTGATTAAACCGAGTGTTTTCTAAAGGGTTGTCTGGTCCGGTCAGGTCTACTGGTGTAGTGGTTAAATCGAGTGTTTTGTAAAGGGGGTCTGGTGCAGTGATTAAACCGAGTGTTTTGTAAAGGGGGTCTGGTGCAGTGATTAAACCGAGTGTTTTCTAAAGGGGGTCTGGTGCAGTGATTAAACCGAGTGTTTTCTAAAGGGTTGTCTGGTCCGGTCAGGTCTACTGGTGTAGTGGTTAAATCGAGCGTTTTGTAAAGGTGGTCTGGTGTAAAAGGGTCCGGTCTGGTCTACCTTCCTCTGGATCTCCCACACATTGATGAAGTTCTTGCCCAGCTGCGCGGACAGCAGGTACTCCCCGCGGAGCACGGTGAGGGTCCGGGCCGCGCTGTTCCCGCCCCGGTACGACAGCAGGCTGGAGCCGCTGTGCAGGTCGAACACGGTGCTGTTCCACATCTGCGCTGCGGAGTCGCTGCTCACGATCACCTCCAGAGGAGCCGCCATGCTGGCTTCACCACAACAAGACCAGACACACGCGGACACAGATGGGCCGGCGCGCTGAGACGTCACTTCCGGGTCCGGGTCATACAGATAACAGTGAACGCCCACTTTAGTTTCCTCTTTAATAATAATAATAATAATAATCTTTATTTATAACACACACATATATAAATAACTATATATGATAAAATATATAAATGTAATAATATATATAAATAAATATATATGAATATATAAAATATATATAATAACTAAAAAATTTATAAATATATAAACACATATATGTTTGTTATATATATTATATATACTGTATATATATTATATGCATATAATATATATAAATTAATATAATATATAAACATATTTACACACACATATATATGTATACGTGTGTGTGGGGGTCAGCAGCAGCTCGTGGTCGGCTCTCAGAGGAACGCAGCAACGCTTCATACGAGCTCTGTCCTCACACTGCTGCTGCCACGGCGACCAGGAGGACTCAAAGACACACACACACACACACACACACACACATACACACATACACAAACACACACACACACATACACAGTGAGTGCTGAGGTAAACAGTCTGAGGTAATCTCTTTAATCCTCCTTCCTCTGTCCCAGCGACCAATCACAGTCTCTGGTGTCATCTCTCCCTCCCCCACCCTGTGTGTACGTGTATGTGTGTGTGTGTGTGTGTGTGTGTGTGTCTTTTGAGTCTCCTGGTCGCCGTGGCAGCAGCAGTGTGAGGACAGAGCTCGTATGAAGCGTTGCTGCGTTCCTCTGAGAGCCGACCACGAGCTGCTGCTGACCCCCGACACACAACACACTCTGTGAGTCACACCACACACACACAGACACACACATACACAGACACAGACACACACACACACAGACACACACACACACACACACACACACACACATACCAGACACACACACACAGACACACACACACACACACACACACACAGACACACACACACACACACAGACACACACACACACAAAGACACAGACACACTCACACACACACACACACACACCCCGACACCACACACACACACACAAACAGACACACACATACCACAGACACACACACAACACACCACATACACACACACACACACACACTCTGTGAGTAACACACACACACACCCCGACACACACACACACACACACACACACGACACACACCCCCACACACACACACAGACACACACACACAGACACAGACACACACACACACACACACACACACACAACACACACACACACACACACAGACACACACACACAGACCAGACACACACACACACATATATAATACACTCACACACACACACACACACACACACTCTTGGCCTATAGCCTTGTAACCCAGCAGTTTCTCAGGGTTTGGACCCAGATCCTCCTTTCTCTGTGGAGGTCTGTGTTTATAAAGGGAACCCAGGCACAGTCATTAATTATATAACTCAGATTCTCCTGTAGATCAGCTTTCATTTGTTATTATTGTTCTCTGCTGATTCATCTCCTTGTCTTTGTGTAACCTCTTTAAATCAGCCTGTCTGTCTGTCTGTCTGTCTGTCTGATCTGGTGTCTGTCTACAGGTCAGGGGTCCGGCGGCATCCTGTGGTCCAGCTGAGGTCAATAGGCGTGGCTTCTCTCCTCAGGGACTTGCCGGGTCCTGAATCAGCTGTTGGGTCGTCAAGGAGACGCCCAGTGACGTCTCCGACGCGGCGTCTGCGATTCGAAGATGAGACAGAGACCGAGGCAGAGTCTCGGTACCTGGATCGGCAGCGCCAGAGGACACAGATGGGTGTCCTTGCCTCTAAACCCGACCTGAACCTGTACGTCAATGGCAGGCCAGGGGCACATGGACACCAGGGGCCAGGGCTGCAGGGGCCAGGGCTGCAGGGGTCGGGGGCACATGGACACCAGGGGACAGGGCTGCAGGGGCCAAGGCTGCAGGGGTCGGGGGCACATGGACACCAGGAGACAGGGCCGCAGGGTCCAGGGGGACATGGACACCAGGGGGCGAGGCCTGCTTCTGACGGAGAGCACAGAGGACGGACGGCTCCGTGGGACTCCTGTGGGACGGTTCTGGGAGGCAGAGTCAGCCTGAAACCTTGTCCACACCCAGAGGACCGGGGGCGGAGTCCCTACAGGCCCCGCCTCAGCCTGTGGAGTGAGCCAATCAGAGAGACCTACATCGGCTCTGTTACAGCGTGTGATCGAAGTGGGGGAGGGGGCAAGAGTAGGAGCACCAATCAGAACATGCCCAACACAAACCTGCCAATCAACCCCTACCCCCCCCAGCAGCTGGCCACACCCCTCTCCAGATCCTTCTCGTCTCCTCAGAGCGTCAGGCTAAACAGCACGCAGGCAGAGCAGACTCTAAACCACAACCAGAGCTTGAGCTGGGAGGAGCTGGGAGGGTCTGCAGCCAAGCCCCACCACCAGGTCACAGAGAGGAACCGTGTGGATCCGAAGTCTCAGAGCTCAGAAACAACAGGTGAGAAGCATTTAACCCAGCAGACAGAGGCTAGATTCCCAATAAAGACCCTAACCCAGGGGACAGAGGCTAGATTCCCAATAGAAACCCTAACCCAGGGGACAGAGGCTAGATTCCCAAGGGTAGTGGGTCAAAACCTAATTGAGGAGTCTTCAGGGTAGTGGGACAAACTAACTGAGGAGTCTTCCATGTAGTGGGTCAAACTAACTGAGAAGTCTTCAGGGTAGTGGGTCAAACTAACTGAGGAGTTTTCCGTGTAGTGTGTCAAACTAACTGAGAAGTCTTCAGGGTAGTGGGTCAAACTAACTGAGGAGTTTTCCGTGTAGTGGGTCAAACTAACTGAGGAGTTTTCCGTGTAGTGGGTCAAACTAACTGAGAAGTCTTCAGGGTAGTGGGTCAAACTATCTGAGGAGTCTTCAGTGTAGTGGGTCAAACTAACTGAGGAGTCTTCCTGTCCGAGGTCAGTTTGCCTTTGTGCAGTAGGGTTAGAGCAGAAAGTGAGGTCAGTCCTTCCCCTGGCCAATGTCCCCTTCCCAAGCGCTTACTGAAAGCCACAGCGGTAACCCAGGGTGGGGACAGAGTACAGGGTACATGGTACAGGGTAAGACCATTGGTTGGTGGTTTTGCGACAGTGATACCGGCGTCTCATTCAGGTCAGTGTCCAACATAACCTAATACTTTTCCAGGGGAATCAGCTGTATGAGAAGGACAACTCAACCTGTGATTGGTTTACAGCTGAGAGCCAGGCCCCACCCCCCTCAGGCAGCAGTGATGGACAGGTCAAACAGCCAATGAGAGCAGAGGTTTACAGCGACTACACTTCACATCCTGAACGGTGAGTTTCAACCCAAACTGCAGGAAGTTCGGATTAAACTCTAGTCACATGTAGACTGGAAACTAAGCTGCAGTCAAGGAAACTTTATTATAAAGACAGCAGTTACCCAACATGACATCCATTAATATCCCAACCCTAACCCCTAACTCTCACTCCAACAGTCTCCAGGATCTCGCAGCCTTTTTCTGAGATTGTTGGGGCCCAAAATGCCTGATGTTGTGGGAGCTTTTGTAAAAAATTGCAGAAAGTTTCAAAAAAAGTTAATTTTTTTAATAGTTCTTTAAATATAAAAAATAAACTTGTTTTGGCCAGAATAATTGGATGATTGGTCAAATTTGCCAAAAAGTTGTGATGATTGATTAGATTAGATTAGATTAGATTAGATTCAACTTTATTGTCATTACACATGTACAGGTACAAGGCAACGAAATGCAGTTTCGGTCTAACCAGAAGTGCAATAGCAGTAAGTGCAGAAATAAAGTAAAGTTTGGGCAGAAACTATCTGAATTAAAGTGTGGTGGAAAGTAATTGCATATTACAGTTAAAGTACGGTAGTGCAGATGTAAATGTAAACAATTGGTACTGTAAATAAACAGTCAGCAGTGCAAATTGAAATGTAAGTAGTGCAAAAAGGTAAGTAGTGCAAAAAGATGCCGATGTAAACAGTCGTTACTATAGTAACAGTCAGCAGTGCAGGTGAACATTGTAATATTGCAGATAACAAAATGGAGGCAGGTGTGAGGAGGGAGAGGAGAGTCTATCAGTATATGAGGGGAGTGGGATCAATGAGGAACGGAGTTCAATAAAGAGACAGCTCTGGGGAAAAAACTGTTCTTTAGTCTGCTGGTCCTGGTCCGGAGGACCCTGAAACGCCTGCCGGAGGGCAGGAGAGAAAACAGTCTGTGGGCTGGGTGAGAGGAGTCCTTCAGGATGCTGCGAGCTCGATGCAGACAGCGTTTCTTCTGGATGGTCTCGATGGCGGGTAGTGGAGTCCCGGTGATGGCGGGTAGTGGAGTCCCGGTGATGCGCTGGGCGGTTTTCACCACCCGCTGCAGTGCCTTGCGCTCTGCCACAGAACAGCTCCCATACCACACTGTTGCACAGTTGGTCAGGATGCTTTCTATTGCACAGCGGTAGAAGTTCACCAGGAGAGTCGAGGAAAGGTGATTCTTCCTCAGTGTCCTCAGGAAGAAGAGGCGCTGGTGAGCCTTCTTGACCAGGCAGGAGGTGTGGTTGACCAGGACATGTCCGCCGAGATGTGGATCCCCAGAAACTTGAAACTGGAGACACGCTCAACAGCCATTCCATCGATGTGGATGGTGTCGTGCGTGCCTCTTGGCTCCTTTCTGAAGTCCACGATGAGCTCCTTTGTTTTGGTGGTGTTGAGGAGCTGGTTATTTTCAGTGCACCATGTGGCCAGGTGCTGGATCTCTTCCCTATAGGCAGTCTCATCGTTGTTGCTGATGAGACCAATCACCGTAGTGTCGTCCGCAAACTTGATGATGGAATTAGATTCGTACACAGGCTTGCAGTCGGAGGTGAAGAGGGAGTAGAGAAACGGGCTCAGCACACAGCCCTGTGGTACACCAGTGTTGAGTGTGATGGACGTGGAGCAGTTGGAGCCTGATCGAACATTCTGGGGTCTGTTGGTCAGAAAGTCCAAAATCCAGTTGCACGTGGAGGTGTTGATGCCCAGGTCTCCAAGTTTGGCTATTAACTTAGCCGGGATGACAGTGTTGAATGCTGAGCTGAAGTCAACAAACAGCATTCGTGCATAAGTGTTCTTATTGTCCAGATGTGTGAGCACAGAGTGCAGTGCCATGGAAACCGCATCCTCTGTGCTCCTATTGCTACGGTAGGCGAACTGGTGTGAGTCCAATGTGGATGGTAGCGAGTCTTTTAGGTGTGCCAGGACCAGCCGCTCAAAGCACTTCATTACAATGGGTGTGAGTGCTACAGGGCGGTAGTCGTTAAGGCACTTCGGGCTGGAGTGTTTTGGCACTGGCACAATGGACGTGCATTTAAAGCATGTTGGTACAGCTGCTTGGGCAAGAGACAGGTTGAAGATGTCTGTAAAAACTCCAGCGAGCTGCTCCGCACATGCCCTGAGTACACGTCCAGGGATGTTTTCCGGTCCAGCAGCCTTGTGCGTGCTGATCCTGCTCAGTGCCCTGAGTCAGGTCCAGGGATGTTATCTGGTCCAGCAGCCTTGTGCGTGCTGATCCTGCTCAGTGCCTTGCAGACATCTGTGGAGGAGAGTGTGATGGGGGGGTGGTCAGCTGAGGGTTTGAGCTTGGTGGCAGTTTCTCTGTTGTCTCTTTCAAAGCGAGCATAAAAGTCATTAAGCTCGTTCAGGAAGTTGACATCAGTGGCTGCGGGGGTGGAGTGAGTGGGTTTGTAGTCACTGATGGCCTGAATGCCCTGCCACATGCATCGAGGATCAGCGTTGGAGAAGTGTCCCTCTATCTTCAGCTTGTAGCAGTGCTTGGCCTCTTTAATGCCCCTTTTCAGATTTGCCCTGGATGTGCTATAGGCCTGTGCGTCTCCTGATCTGAAGGCAGGATTGTGTGTCTTCAATAGGAGTCGCACTTTCCTGTTCATCCATGGCTTCTGATTTGGGTATGTGGTGATCTGCTTCTGGGTTGTACCATTGTCTATGGGGGTGTTAATATAATCCAGTACAGAGGAGGTGTAGCAGTCAGGGTCCGTGTGAGAGCCACTGGTGGCTTGAGAAGCAAACGTACTCCGGTCTGTGTGTAGAAACCTATCCTGAAGGGATGGATCTGCTCCTGCAGGCCACACCTTGATGGTCTTCACTGATGGCTTCACGCGGTTGATGAGAGGTGCATATTTGGGGGTGAGGAACAAAGAAAGGTGATCTGACTGTCCCAGGTGGGGGAGGGGTGTCGCGACGTAGGCTCCAGCCATGTTTGTGTAAACATGGTCTAAAGTTTTGTTTCCTCTGGTGTGACAAGAAACATGCTGGTGAAATTTTGGTAGCACTGACTTCAAGTTTGAATGATTAAAATCACCAGCAACAATAAACGCAGCTTCCGGGTGAACGGTCTGTTGTTTACTGATGGCTGCGTGAAGTTCTTTCATAGCAAACTTGGCGTCAGCGTCCGGGGGAATATAGGCTGCAGTGATAATCGTACAAGTGAACTCCCGTGGTAGATAGACCGGTCTACATTCAACCAGGAGAAACTCAAGGTTAGCTGAACAATGTCTCCCGCCAACAGCAGAGTTTGTGCACCAAGCTTTGTTAATGTAGATGCCCAGACCACCACCTCTGGTCTTGCCGGAGCCATCTAGTGTTCTATCCGCCCGGAATGTGTGGCGTCCCGCTAGCTCGATAGCATTGTCCGGTATTGCGCTGTTTAACCATGTTTCCGTGAAGATTATGACATTACAGTTCAAAAGTCTCATACTGTGTGTAATGCTGAGTCGGATCTCCTCCATTTTGTTCATCAGCGACCGTACATTGGCGAGGAGAATGCTGGGTAAAGAGAGCCGGTGTGGTGTTAGCTTTAGCTTAGCTCTTAGTCCTCTGCGCTTCCCCCGCCTTTGTTTACGATCTCGACGCCGCCTGCGTGCACTTCCGCCCGGCCGGGCAGAGTGCGTAGCCTCGGGTCTTCTGGCGATCTCAGGAAGGAGTCGAAGGTTGTCCGTAAAACTGTCGGAAATTTGCGAACCAATGTCCAAAAGCTCACGTCGGTTGTACGATGTAAAGGCACAACTGTTCTGCACGAACAGACCCCAAATGAGGAAGAAAAATACCGCAAAGTAGCAGAATCTGGAGAGACCACGAGCCTCGCGATGTACTCGCGCCGCCATCTTGGTCGATGCGAATTGGACGAATTTAAACAGCTAGCTACCATGTACCTGCTACCAGAGGGCAGCAGCCTGAAGTCATAAGTCCAGGGGTGACTCGAGTCAGCAAGCACAGCTTTGGCCTTCCCAGTGGCTCTGGCTCAAAATAAAAGAGATAACTTCCATACATCCATTTCACGCTGCTGTTCAGTTGTTAGCATCACACCACAGTCCACCCCCCTATCTGAGGTCAGGTCTTTGTGACAGCAGCTCCAGTTGGGACCCTAAACTTCCCTTTCCTGAGCCACATTAGCCAGCTCTGACTGGGTTGACCAGGAGGCCCTAAGGTGGCCCCCACGGGGTATACTTACCAAATGCTGATCCTCCTCCCTAGGGAGGCACCCAGGAGGAATCCTTATCAGATGCTGATCCTCTTCCCTAGGGTGGCACCCAGGAGGCATCCTTACCAGATGCTGGTCCTTCACCCTAGGAAGGTATCCCTACCAGATGTAGGACGTGGCACTTTTTTTTACATTAGTCAGAGGAACATGTTATATGTAACATGTATGTTACGTTTGTACCTTCAAAAGGGACAATATTGTATCTTTGAGGATGAAGTATGTTCCTCAGGCAAATGTACAACAAAGTACCTCTGGAAAAGAAACAGTTTTGAACCATTCCTGTTTTAGTGGGCACCCCAGTGACAACGCCATTTTGTCCATTTAGTTGTCCCTTGGGTGTAGGTGGGTGCTGATGGAATCTTCTCTGAATCCTTCAGTGTCAGCAGAGAAGAACCAGCTGGTCTTTCTCTGCGTCGTCTTTTCTCCAGCGTCAGACTGAGCACGACTCGAACTGGCAGCCTCGACCGCCTCCGCTCACGGCCCCGTCGCTCAGAGTCTGATCCCGCCCCTCCAGAGTCTGCCCCCGCCCCTTTGGAGTATGACCACGCCCCCTCTGGATTGGTTTCCTCCTCCAGCCTGCTGAGGAAAACACCGTCTGTTCAGTCGCTCAGTTTGGTGAGAAGATTAGTTATTATATTTTATTATCTTCTTCTTCTCTGACTGTTTCCTGTCTGTCCAGCAGGTGTCCCCATTCTTCTTATTCTTCTCTGACTGTTTCCTGTCTGTCCATCAGGTGTCCCCCTTCTTATTCTATGACTGTGTTTCCTGTCTGTCCAGCAGGTGTCCCCCTTCTTATTCTATAACTGTGTTTCCTGTCTGTCCAGCAGGTGTCCCCCTTCCTGAGGCGGTCTTCATCGGTTCAGAGTTTTTTGTCGGAACAGAAGAAGAAAAAGAAGCAAGATCGTTCTGCTGACTACAGACCAGCTGCTGACCAGTAACCATTAAAACCTGTTTGTCTGTCTCTAACCTGTCTGTCTCCAACCTGTGTCTCTAACCTGTCTGTCTCCAACCTGTCTGTCTCTAACCTGTCTGTCTCCAACCTCTGTCTCTCAGCTGTCTGCAGCGGTGTCTGAATGTAAAGGACGTCGGTCGTCCGTCTTCCGTTCGTCCGGTCGGTCGAGTTCTTCAGGTTTCTGCTGACGGGTCGATTCTGTTGGAGCTCAGCCAATCAGAGAGCAGCAGGTTACAGCTCAGCCAATCAGACAGCTGCAGGTTGGAGCTCAGCCAATCAGAAAGCAGCAGGTTGGAGCGCAGCCAATCAGAGAGCAGCAGGTTGGGCATCATCATCAGCCGGGGGAGAGGACGAGGTAAAGTACAACAAGTACTGACAGTATTACTGACTAATGACAATACTCCTCATCAGCTGGGGGAGAGGGCGAGGTACAAGTACAACAAGTACTGACAGTATTACTGACTAATGACAATACTCCTCATCAGCTGGGGGAGAGGGCGAGGTACAAGTACAAGTAACACTACAAGTACCACTGACAATACTACACGTACTACTGACATCAACTGTTGGCATTTGAGCACTATTATTTACGTTACATATATTATTACATTTTGTGCAATGTTAATAATTTGGAGGTATCCATTTCCGTTTCCAAATGTAAGCTTAAACATGATTCAGTGCAAATATGAATAGAAAAACCTTAAAATGTCTCAAATATATTCAATATACCAATCTGGATCCTCTGTAGACGGGTTAACGTATTAAACCATGTTCTGGATCCTCTGTAGACGGGTTAACGTATTAAACCATGTTCTGGATCCTCTGTAGACGGGTTAACGTATTAAACCATGTTCTGGATCTTCTGTAGACGGGTTAACGTATTAAACCATGTTCTGGATCTTCTGTAGACGGGTTAACGTATTAAACCATGTTCTGGATCTTCTGTAGACGGGTTAACGTATTAAACCATGTTCTGGATCTTCTGTAGACGGGTTAACGTATTAAACCATGTTCTGGATCCTCTGTAGATGGGTTAACGTATTAAACCATGTTCTGGATCTTCTGTAGACGGGTTAACGTATTAAACCATGTTCTGGATCATCTGTAGATGGGTTACCGTATTAAACCATGTTCTGGATCCTCTGTAGACGGGTTAACGTTTTGAACCATGTTCTGGATCCTCTGTAGACAGGTTAACATATCAAACCGTGTTCTGGATCCTCTGTATTCTGGATACTCATTAACGGATACCAACGTGTGTCCTGCAGGTGTGTATGTGGAGGACATGGTGGACAGCGGCACGGAGAAGTTGTATGCCGGCCTGCTGGCTGTGGGAGACGAGATCCTGGAGGTCAACGGGGCGAAAGTGGCTTGTCTGAGTCTGGACCAGGTGACCCAGCTGCTTACCGAGAAGCCCTCTGCTACAGTCCGGCTGCTCCGGCACCGCAGGACGCCTCCACGCTGAACAGACCCAGTACAATCACCTGACCACCAAAACAACCAGAAGGACCAGAATGCTGATTGAGCAAAGCCACAGGACCTGATCCGCTGGACACATAGAGAACCAAGTGAACCGAAAAGAAACTTTAACCTCACGGCCTGAAACTTCTGAGCTGCTTGTGGTCTAACCCCAAACAGATCCCAGACTCTTGGGTTTTCACACTGCACTTTGTCTTCTTCTCAAACATTAGCAACACTGAGGTTAGGTTAGGGTTAACCTAATCTATTTACCTAATCTAACCTATTTTGTCTGCAGTATTTTAGTCTGTGCAGTTCTCCTGGATTATGTTTATATTTTGTGACAAATATAAAGAAATGTAGACCTGAAGTTTAGTCTCCTGTTGATTCATTACAAACTATAAGTAATCGGTTTGTTTATGTTTTTTAAAATCATATTTCTTTAAAATACAGATTGATAACCTGTCAAGTTATTAATGATCACAGTCTGCAAATGGGTCAAGGTACGCACAAACCAGCCAGAACCCAGTACTGGGGAGACGGGGTAGGAACCAGGCCCGGAAACACACCACAGTACCAGAATCCAGTACAACAGCTGGTGAGACGGGGCAGGAACCAGGCCAGGAAACACACCACAGTGCCAAAACCCAGTACAGCAACTGGTGAGACGGGGGAGGAACCAGGCCCTGAAAAACACCACAGTCCCCAGAGCCTCCAACCACCAGAAGCAACATCCCAAAGTAGACCCTCAAAGTGGCGCCTGCTGCCAACAAAGTGTCATTGTGGCAACAGTTTGATGATGTTGATGTAGCACAGAAACACAGCCAAGGGTGGTGTGGACCAGAGGCTCCAAACCATGAGCCCGTTCAAATCAGCCAACCACAACCAACCAACTCAGACAAGAGCTGAACCTGGCAGAACTTAGGGGTTTGGTAAGGGAGAGGCTAATCGCCCATCGGTGTGCTGAGTGGCCCGTAGGCGCAGCGCCTTCATTACAGATGTAAATGTAAATGGACTGTTATAGCGTTTTCTAGTCTTGACTACTCAAAGCTCTTCTACATAGTACAGGAACCAGTCACCATTCACACGGATTCACACATTGACGCCGAGGCTGCCACCTGCTTATCAGATCAACACTCACACACATTTACACTCAGGGTTCAGTGTCTTGTCCAAGGACACTTTGACATGAGACTGCAGGGCCGGGGATCAAACCACCCTTTTTAACACAGATAAACCCACCCTTAAGGAAGTCATCAAATCTGCCAGAACATCATCAACACCGGGCCCAAGTGAAGTTCCTACACAGACACCTTGGTGCAGAAAGAAGGAGTCCCAGGGTGTATTGAACACCCAGAGTTGGTGACACAGCTGCTCCGAGAGGAACAACAGAGCAAAGGGCTTGGCCAAACTTACCAGTGCTTGGGGCTTAACCTTGCTAATGTTTATAGATCGATACCACACAAATTGGTGGAATTTGCCCTGGCTCCAGAGAAGATTCAAAATCTAATTCTTGACTATTATAACAACTGTAGTCTCAGAGTGTCCTCTAGGACTCTGGGAATCGTTTGGAGACGGTCATTATCACAGGCTGCACAATCTCTGTGTTCTGTTTGCACTGGCCATGAACATGCTCGTGAAGTCTGCAGAGGTGGAATGCAGAGGTCCACTGTCCAGATCTGGCACCCGGCAACCACCGATCAGAGCATTCTGGGACCATCTGCCTGGGTGCAGGGGGGCTTCTTCAAGGCAAACAGTTCATCACTTGGAAAAGAATGAGCTTCAAACCTATGAAATCCATGTTCTTGGTCTTGAGGAAAGGAAAATTAGCTGATCAGTTCCGCTTCATGCTGGGAAACAACAGAAGTTCATCAGTATCAGAGAAGCCTGAGAAGAGCCTGGGCAAGCTCTTCACTGACAACTTAAAGGACAACGATTATTGCGCAGGTGGCTGGTCTTGCCATGGAGCCTGAGCAGCATCGCTTTCTTTGGCCATAGCACCAAGCTAGGGCTTCCTTTAGCAGTCTGGAACAGGAGTTCAAGGTCACCTGAGCCAGAGAACTCCTGCTCTACTAAGACTCAGTTGACACCAAGGTCTCCTCAGCAGGGGTAGTGGTCAGAACAGGAAGGAAGTGACGCGCCCAGGATATAGTGGAATGGGCGGAGGAAAGGCTGCAGCACAACACCCTGGTGGGCAAGGTGGCTACTGGGCGGGCTTGGTAGCAATCCTAAGCTGTGCTATAACAAAGCCAGAGGAAGGGAGACACCATCTTCACCGGCATTAACATCAGAGAAGCAGCCTCATCCAACCAAGTCTGCAATGCTTTTGTACGAGCAGGGGAGAAGCCTAAGCCCCCCAGAAAAACCCAAGGGGGCCTTCCTGCGACAACAAGAGACTGGGATTTCCTAGTGGACCTAGGGAGACAGCTGAGACTCCAGAACACCATTGAAATTACATCACTTTGACCGGACATGGTCTTTATATCCCAGGAAAGGAAGAGGGGCAAGTACGCTGATCATGGTGGCTCTGGTGGGGGGGCGTAGCGCACTACCTGGACACAAGTCAGGGCTTGATCACCCCCGGCTGAGTCACCGGGTGAGGGCGTCCGATGTAGAACCAAAACACTATGACCCCGGGAGCATCATTGACAATGTGTTAAGTACAATACTAATATAATCTTAGACTCTTAGAAAATACTGTTTATATATCACATTACACATATTACGTAATCATAATAGACTAGGGGGGGGCAGTAGCTCAGTCCGTAGGGAGTTGGGTTGGAAACCGGAGGGTCACTGGTTCAAGTCCCCATATGGACCAAAAAGTAGGGAGTGTGGATTGGTGGCTGGAGAGATGCCACTTCACCTCCTGGGCACTGCTAGGCGCTCTTGAGCAAGTCACCGTACCCCCCCCACCCGCTCAGGAAGCGATTTGTGTGTGATTACTAACAAAGTGTGTAAATTGGAATTTCCCAACTGCGGATTAATAAACAAATTAAAATTAAATTAATCTAAATGTCTTTTAACACTCAAATTCACTGGAGGAACCCAAACCGAACTTTAAAGTATTTCAGTATAACATCTAGAATGAAAATAAAGATTCAACCCCTTCCTTATTCATCAGCAGCATATGAACAGCTATTATTATTATATTTATTATTTATATACTTCTGATAAATGATAAAAAGTTTTTACTTTCTGAATCAGTTTATTGAAATACATTTCAACTTCACGTCACTCAGAGGCTGAAGTCCACAGAAATAAAATAATGTTTCATACATAGATCGAGGATTAGGGTTAGCCGAACCATAATAACCATAATAACCATAATAACCATAACAACCATAACAACCATAATAACAGTTTAACTTCACACAAAAGGCCTTCAACAGTATTTCAGTGATCTGTTCTGCTGCTCGGATTCATGATGAGTCAGCAACCTTTACAGTGTTTATTATTAACATAATTACCATTATTAGTCTTAGTATTATTAATATTTCAGGGTTCCGTGTTGTTCTGAAAGGAAACACGGAACATTTCTGTAATTTCAGTTTCAGTTGAACCAGAAAAGCTTTCTCTATCATTAGTGAAAATCTGCTGAATAACAAAATATTATGTTAAAAGTTAAAAATGCATAAAATACTGACTTATGTTGTGAAATTACTGGATGAATTTATTAACAGTTAAACTTTTATAAATTCTGTTTTAATGACTTTTACTTCTGAACTGCTTTTATTTTGTTAACAGGAACAGGAAACAGACATGAGAGTTCACCACCACGCGAAATGAAAATCTGATGGTTTGGGCTGATTGGCTGCTTCGACTGTCACATGACTTCAAAAATTCCTATAAACAGTTACTTCGCTCGCTAACCTTAAGGACTGCACTTCACAATAAAAGCCTTCCAGAGAAACAAGCTTTTATTGTGAAGCTGCAGCAGGAAATGAGCCGTTTAACAAAGTTCACTATTAATAACACTGCAGAATTAAAGGAAACAAAACATACGTAGTAAATAAACCGTTCAAGGATACAGCAATAAACATAAAACATGAGAAAAAGATTCAGTCAGTGAAACAAAAAACACAAAAACTGTAAACAAAAACAGGAAGTTTAGTGTTGTTACATTATTTTCATAAACTCCAGACCAGAGATATACTGGTGTTAAACTGGGATTAAACCATTAACCTGGAGAAACACTGTAGTTAAGCTTAGAGTTAAACCGAGTTAAACCGAGTTAAACCGAGTTAAATGGGGAAAAGATGAAGTCACAATTGCACTAAACTTGAAATTAAACCAGATTTAAAGTTACACTCAAGGTAATAGAGATAGTGGAGATGAACTGGAGATGAACTGGAGATGAATTGGAGATGAACTGGAGATGAACTGGAGATGAACTGGAGATGAACTGGAGATTAATTAGAGATGAACTGGAGATTAATTAGAGATGAACTGGAGATGAACTGGAGATTGATTAGAGATGAACTGGAGATTAATTAGAGATGAACTGGAGATAAACTGGAGATTAATTAGAGATGAACTGGAGATTAATTAGAGATGAACTGGAGATGAACTGGAGATTAATTAGAGATGAACTGGAGATGAATTAGAGATGAACTGGAGATGAATTAGAGATGAACTGGAGATTAATTAGAGATGAACTGGAGATTAATTAGAGATGAACTGGAGATTAATTAGAGATGAACTGGAGATGAACTGGAGATTAATTAGAGATGAACTGGAGATTGATTAGAGATGAACTGGAGATGAACTGGAGATTAATTAGAGATGAACTGGAGATAAACTGGAGATTGATTAGAGATGAACTGGAGATGAACTGGAGATTAATTAGAGATGAACTGGAGATTAATTAGAGATGAACTGGAGATGAACTGGAGATTGATTAGAGATGAACTGGAGATTAATTAGAGATGAACTGGAGATAAACTGGAGATTGATTAGAGATGAACTGGAGATTAATTAGAGATGAACTGGAGATTAATTAGAGATGAACTGGAGATGAACTGGAGATGAACTGGAGATGAATTAGAGATGAACTGGAGATGAATTAGAGATGAACTGGAGATTAATTAGAGATGAACTGGAGATTAATTAGAGATGAACTGGAGATGAACTGGAGATTAATTAGAGATGAACTGGAGATTAATTAGAGATGAACTGGAGATGAACTGGAGATTAATTAGAGATGAACTGGAGATGAACTGGAGATTAATTAGAGATGAACTGGAGATGAATTGGAGATTAATTAGAGATTAATTAGAGATGAACTGGAGATTAATTATAGATGAACTGGAGATGAATTGGAGATTAATTAGAGATTAATTAGAGATGAACTGGACTGTAAATGGTCATTTTTATGTTTTCAGCCCTTTAAATAAAACAAACATAAAATATCAAAATGTTTCACCTGTTTGACCTACAAACATTTAAAGAACCAAAAAAAAAGTGCCTTTCAGTCTCTAGAGTCCAGTAGAGTCCTGCAGATTCCAGTAGCGTCCAGTGGAGTCCTGCAGAGTACAGTAGAGTCCTGCAGAGTCTGTTAGAGTCCGGTAGAGTCCCGCAGAGTCCAGTAGAGTCCGATAGAGTTCTGCAGAATCTGGTAGAGTCCAGTAGAGTCCAGTAAAGTCCTGCGGAGTCTGTTAGAGTCCAGTAGAGCCCAGCAGAGTCAAGCAGAGTTCAGTAGAGTCCAGTAGAATGCAGTAGAGTCCAGTAAAGTCCAGCAGAGTCCAGTAGAGTCTGATATAGTCCAGGATATTCCATGAGACACAGGTTTAAGGTGTAAGACGAGTTCTCTGCAGACTGGAGGCATCAGAGGATGAAGAAGAGGAGGAGGACTACGAAGAGGATTGCGAGCAACACGCCGATAGCGCACCACTGACGACGATCTGTTGAGACACACTGTTACATATCATCAAATCATTCGTCATTAAATAACTCATAATGTCTGTATCTATTACTGTCTGTAACTAACTATTACTGTCTGTACCTATTACTGTCTGTACCTATTACTGTCTGTACCTATTACTGTCTGTACCTATTACTGTCTGTACCTATTACTGTCTGTATCTATTACTGTCTGTATCTATTACTGTCTGTATCTATTACTGTCTGTAACTAACTATTACTGTCTGTACCTATTACTGTCTGTACCTATTACTGTCTGTATCTATTACTGTCTGTATCTAGTACTGTCTGTAACTAACTATTACTGTCTGTAACTAACTATTACTGTCTGTACCTATTACTGTCTGTATCTATTACTGTCTGTACCTAACTATTACTGTCTGTACCTATTACTGTCTGTACCTATTACTGTCTGTACCTATTACTGTCTGTATCTATTACTGTCTGTACCTATTACTGTCTGTATCTATTACTGTCTGTACCTATTACTGTCTGTATCTATTACTGTCTGTATCTATTACTGTCTGTAACTAACTATTACTGTCTGTACCTATTACTGTCTGTATCTATTACTGTCTGTAACTAACTATTACTGTCTGTAACTATTACTGTCTGTAACTAACTATTACTGTCTGTACCTATTACTGTCTGTATCTATTACTGTCTGTATCTATTACTGTCTGTAACTAACTATTACTGTCTGTATCTATTACTGTCTGTATCTATTACTGTCTGTACCTATTACTGTCTGTATCTATTACTGTCTGTATCTATTACTGTCTGTACCTATTACTGTCTGTACCTATAACTGTCTGTACCTATTACTGTCTGTACCTATTACTGTCTGTAACTAACTATTACTGTCTGTACCTATTACTGTCTGTACCTATAACTGTCTGTACCTATTACTGTCTGTACCTATTACTGTCTGTAACTAACTATTACTGTCTGTACCTTTTACTGTCTGTATCTATTACTGTCTGTAACTAACTTTTACTGTCTGTATCTATTACTGTCTGTACCTATTACTGTCTGTAACTAACTATTACTGTCTGTAACTAACTATTACTGTCTGTACCTATTACTGTCTGTACCTATTACTGTCTGTATCTATTACTGTCTGTAACTAACTATTACTGTCTGTATCTATTACTGTCTGTATCTATTACTGTCTGTACCTATTACTGTCTGTAACTAACTATTACTGTCTGTATCTATTACTGTCTGTATCTATTACTGTCTGTAACTAACTATTACTGTCTGTATCTATTACTGTCTGTATCTATTACTGTCTGTAACTAACTATTACTGTCTGTAACTAACTATTACTGTCTGTACCTATTACTGTCTGTATCTATTACTGTCTGTACCTATTACTGTCTGTAACTAACTATTACTGTCTGTATCTATTACTGTCTGTATCTATTACTGTCTGTACCTATTACTGTCTGTAACTAACTATTACTGTCTGTATCTATTACTGTCTGTATCTATTACTGTCTGTAACTAACTATTACTGTCTGTACCTATTACTGTCTGTACCTATTACTGTCTGTACCTATTACTGTCTGTATCTATTACTGTCTGTATCTATTACTGTCTGTACCTATTACTGTCTGTACCTATTACTGTCTGTAACTAACTATTACTGTCTGTAACTAACTATTACTGTCTGTAACTAACTATTACTGTCTGTACCTATTACTGTCTGTACCTATTACTGTCTGTATCTATAACTGTCTGTAACTAACTATTACTGTCTGTAACTAACTATTACTGTCTGTAACTAACTATTACTGTCTGTACCTATTACTGTCTGTAATTAACTACAGTCCGAGGCTGTAGTCCCAGTTCCAGTAATTCAACCATTTAGTGCTACAGTGGTGAGGACACCTGGAGGAAAAGTGTGAGACAGTGACAGAAGGCGCTGATGACCCGATGAACTGCAGGTTTGTGGTATTCCCTGGACCCAGAACTCTCTCTGGGGGGTATTCCCTGGACCCAGAACTCTCTCTGGGGGGTATTCCCTGGACCCAGAACTGCTACTGGCATTTAAATCATGGCTGCAGCTGTCGCCACCCTGCTATGTCCTGCTACATCGGGCTATGCCTTGTTACACCCTGCTATGCCTTGCGACACCCTGCTATGTCCTATTACACCCTGCTATGTCCTGCTACGCCCTGCTATGTCCTATTACACCCTGCTATGTCCTATTACACCCTGCTATGTCCTGCTACACCCTGCTATGTCCTATTACACCCTGCTATGTCCTGCTACGCCCTGCTACCCCATGCTATGTCCTTCTACACCCTGCTATGCCTTGCTACACCCTGCTATGCCTTGTTACACCCTGCTATGCCTTGCGACACCCTGCTATGTCCTATTACACCCTGCTATGTCCTTCTACGCCCTGCTATGTCCTGCTACGCCCTGCTACACCATGCTATGTCCTTCTACACCCTGCTATGCCTTGCTACACCCTGCTATGCCTTGCTACACCCTGCTATCTCCTGCTACGTCCTGCTACGCCCTGCTACGCATTTTTGCCGTGACATGACACAAACATATTTAAGACCTATCCAATTTCTGAATTTGAGACAATTTAATAAATTTCAAGGCCTTATTTTTAGGAAAAGTGACTTTTTAAGGACCCACAGCCACCCGGTACACCCTGCTGCACCCTGCTATGTCCTGCAACTCCCAGTAATGGCCTGCTATGCCATGAACTACTACAACTACTAATTTTAGTCACTGTTCCATTTTCTTTATTGTGACTGTGTTTGTCGCTGTTCATCACCCCCCCAACCGGCACCGTCCGCCCACCAACAGCCTGGGTCTGACGCAGGTTTCTCCCTAGTAGGACTTTTCCTCACCTCTGTCACACTAAATGCTCTTGGGGGAATTACTAGAATTGTTGGGTACTCTAATTGTTGGGTGTAAATAAAGTTGAATAAAATTGAATTTCTTTCACTACTGCAGTGGGGTGTGTGTGTGTGTGTGTGTGTGTTGCTGGACAGTTTACCGCTGGTCATGTGAGACACTTTGGCCAGTTTCTTCATGACGGTGTCCATCTTAGACTGAGTGTTGTCCACCTCTTGAGTGAAGTCATCCAACATCCTGCAGGGAAAACACAAAGATACGTAACACACCTGGACAGGAATCAACCAGGAATCACCCAGGAATCAACCAGGAATCACCTGGGAATCAACCAGGAATCACCCGTGAATCAACCAGGAATCACCTGGGAATCAACCAGGAATCACCCAGGAATCAACCAGGAATCACCCGTGAATTAACCAGGAATCACCTGGGAATCAACCAGGGAATCAAACAGGAATCACCCGGGAATCAACCAGGAATCACCTGGGAATCAACCAGGAATCACCTGGGAATAAACCAGGGAATCAAACAGGAATCACCCGGGAATCAACCAGAAATAACCCGGGTATCAACCAGGAATCACCTGGGAATCAACCAGGAATCACCTGGGAATCAACCAGGGAATCAAACAGGAATCATCGGGAATCAACCAGAAATAACCCGGGTATCATCCAGGAATCACCTGGGAATCAAACAGGAATCACCTGGGAATCAAACAGGAATCACCCGGGAATCACCCGGGAATCACCCAGGAATCAACCAGGAATCACCCGGGAATCAACCAGGAATCACCTGGGAATCAACCAGGAATCACCTGGGAATCACCCGGGAATCAACCAGGAATCACCCGGGAATCAACCAGGAATAACCTGGGAATCAACCAGGAATCACCCGGGAATCAACCAGGAATAACCTGGGAATCAACCAGGAATCACCCGGGAATCAACCAGGAATCACCCGGGAATCAACCAGGAATCACCTGGGAATCAACCAGGAATCACCTGGGAATCACCCGGGAATCAACCAGGAATCACCCGGGAATCAACCAGGAATAACCTGGGAATCAACCAGGAATCACCCGGGAATCAACCAGGAATCACCTGGGAATCAACCAGGAATCAACCAGGAATCACCCGGGAATCACCTGGGAATCAACCAGGAATCACCTGGGAATAAACCAGGGAATCAAACAGGAATCACCTGGGAATCAACCAGGAATAACCCGGGAATCAACCCGGGAATCAACCAGGAATCACCCTGGAATCAACCAGGAATCACCTGGGAATCAACCGGGAATCACCTGGGAATCACCCGGGAATCAACCAGGAATAACCCGGGAATCAACCGGGAATCAACCAGGAATCACCCGGGAATCAACCAGGAATCAACCGGGTATCAACCGGGTATCAACCGGGTATCAACCGGGAATCACCCAGGAATCACCCAGGAATCACCCGGGAATCACCCGGGAATCAACCGGGAATCAACTGGAAGTCAATGTATATTCTTACACTGCCTGTTCATATACATTACTGATATATATGTTGATGTATACAGTATATTTTATATATATTCTTACACTGCCTGTTCATACACATTACTGATATATATGTTGATGTATACAGTATATTTTATATATATTCTTACACTGCCTGTTCATATACATTACTGATATATATGTTGATGTATACAGTATATTTTATATATATTCTTACACTGCCTGTTCATATACATTACTGATATATATGTTGATGTATACAGTATATTTTATATATATTCTTACACTGCCTGTTCATATACATTACTGATATATATGTTGATGTATACAGTATATTTTATATATATTCTTACACTGCCTGTTCATATACATTAATAAGTTACCATAGTTATGCGGATGACACACAAATTTACATAACCTTATCGCCAAGGGACTATAGTCCAGTACAAAACCTGACTAAGTGCATCGAACAAATTAACGGCTGGATGTGCCAGAACTTTCTGAAATTAAATGAAGGAAAAACTGAGGTAGTTGTTTTTGGAAAAAAAGAGGAACGATTAAAAGTCTGCGCTCAGCTTCAAACAACAACGTTAAAAACAACAATGTTAAAAACAACAGACAAAGCCAGAAATCTGGGTGTAGTCATGGACTCAGACCTGAACTTTAACAGCCACATTAAGACAATTACAAAGTCAGCCTACTATCACCTTAAGAATATATCAAGGGTTAGAGGACTTATGTGTCAACAGGACTTGGAAAAACTGGTCCATGCTTTCATCTTCAGTAGACTGGACTACTGTAACGGGGTCTTTACAGGTCTCCCTAAAAAATCAATCAGACAGCTGCAGCTGATTCAGAACGCTGCTGCTCGGGTCCTCACTAAGACCAGGAGACTGGATCACATCCCTCCAGTCCTCACTAAGACCAAGAGACTGGATCACATTACTCCAGTCCTCACTAAGACCAAGAGACTGGATCACATCACTCCAGTTCTCACTTAGACCAAGAGACTGGATCACATCACTCCAGTCCTCACTAAGACCAGGAGACTGGATCACATCACTCCAGTTCTGAAGTCTTTACACTGGCTTCCTGTGTCTCAAAGAATTGATTTCAAAGTACTCTTGCTAGTTTATAAATCCCTTCACGGTTTAGGTCCAAAATACATTTCTGATCTGCTACTACACTATGACCCCCCCAGACCTCTCAGGTCATCTGGGACAGGTCTACTTTCTGTCCCCAGAGTCAGAACTAAACAGGGTGAAGCAGCTTTCAGTTTCTATGCTCCTCATATCTGGAACAAACTCCCAGAAACCTGCAGATCCGCTGCTACTCTGTTCTTTAAATCAAGGCTGAAGACCTTTCTTTTTGATGCTGCCTTTCTTTAAATTAATGCTCATTTCTTTAAATTTCTTATGCTGCACTGTAACTTTTATTCTTGTGTGTTATGTGTCCTAATGTTTCTATTTTGTTTTTAACTGTCTATTCATGTGTCTTATTGATTTTTAATGCTTATGACTTTTAACTGTTTGTACTTGTGTTTTATCTGTTTAACTGATTTTGTGTAAAGCACTTTGAATCGCCCTGTTGCTGAAATGTGCTCTACAGATAAAGCTGCCTTGCCTTACATTACTGATATATATGTTGATGTATACAGTATATTTTATATATATTCTTACACTGCCTGTTCATATACATTACTGATATATATATTGATGTATACAGTATATTTTATATATATTCTTACACTGCCTGTTCATATACATTACTGATATATATGTTGATGTATACAGTATATTTTATATATATTCTTACACTGCCTGTTCATATACATTACTGATATATATGTTGATGTATACAGTATATTTTATATATATTCTTACACTGCCTGTTCATATACATTACTGATATATATGTTGATGTATACAGTATATTTTATATATATTCTTACACTGCCTGTTCATATACATTACTGATATATATGTTGATGTATACAGTATATTTTATATATATTCTTACACTGCCTGTTCATCCAGCTCCATGCCGATCCTCTCAGACATGTTCTTCAGGACTCCGATTGTTCCCGACACGAGTTCCAGCTGTTCATCCTGCTGCTCTGCAATCAGCTGGTAAAACACACACACACACCCACACACAGACAGAGACAGAGAGAGACACACACACATAGACAGAGAGAGAGAAAGACACACACATAAAGACACACACACACACACACACACACAGAGACACACACACACGCACACACACACACACACACATACAGACAGAGAGAGAGAGAGACACACACATAAAGACACACACACACACACACACACACACACACACATACAGACAGAGAGAGAGAGAGAGAGAGAGAGAGAGAGACACACAGACACACACCCACACAGACAGACAGACAGACAGACACACCCACAGAGAGGCGCACACACACACAGACACACACAAACACATTATAGGCTTCCTTTGAATTGTCGCTAATGTTACTATAATTGCCATTAAACAAACTGCTATCAGTGTCTCTGTACGTCTGCATCAGTGTCTCTGTACGTCTGCATCAGTGTCTCTGTACGTCTGCATCAGTGTCTCTGTACGTCTGCATCAGTGTCTCTGTACATCTGCATCAGTGTCTCTGTACGTCTGCATCAGTGTCTCTGTACGTCTGCATCAGTGTCTCTGTACGTCTGCATCAGTGTCTCTGTACGTCTGCATCAGTGTCTCTGTACGTCTGCATCAGTGTCTCTGTACATCTGCATCAGTGTCTCTGTACATCTGCATCAGTGTCTCTGTACGTCTGCATCAGTGTCTCTGTACGTCTGCATCAGTGTCTCTGTACGTCTGTATCAGTGTCTCTGTACGTCTGCATCAGTGTCTCTGTACATCTGCATCAGTGTCTCTGTACATCTGCATCAGTGTCTCTGTACGTCTGGATCAGTGTCTCTGTACGTCTGCATCAGTGTCTACATCTGCATCAGTGTCTCTGTACGTCTGCATCAGTGTCTCTGTACGTCTGCATCAGTGTCTCTGTACGTCTGCATCGTGTCTCTGTACGTCTGCATCAGTGTCTCTGTACGTCTGCATCAGTGTCTCTGTACGTCTGCATCAGTGTCTCTGTACATCTGCATCAGTGTCTCTGTACATCTGCATCAGTGTCTCTGTACGTCTGGATCAGTGTCTCTGTACGTCTGCATCAGTGTCTACATCTGCATCAGTGTCTCTGTACGTCTGCATCAGTGTCTCTGTACGTCTGCATCAGTGTCTCTGTACGTCTGCATCAGTGTCTCTGTACGTCTGCATCAGTGTCTCTGTACGTCTGCATCAGTGTCTCTGTACGTCTGCATCAGTGTCTCTGTACGTCTGCATCAGTGTCTCTGTACGTCTGCATCAGTGTCTCTGTACATCTGCATCAGTGTCTCTGTACATCTGCATCAGTGTCTCTGTACGTCTGCATCAGTGTCTCTGTACGTCTGCATCAGTGTCTCTGTACATCTGCATCAGTGTCTCTGTACGTCTGCATCAGTGTCTCTGTACGTCTGCATCAGTGTCTCTGTACGTCTGCATCAGTGTCTCTGTACGTCTGCATCAGTGTCTCTGTACGTCTGCATCAGTGTCTCTGTACGTCTGCATCAGTGTCTCTGTACGTCTGCATCAGTGTCTCTGTACGTCTGCATCAGTGTCTCTGTACGTCTGCATCAGTGTCTCTGTACGTCTGCATCAGTGTCTCTGTACGTCTGCATCAGTGTCTCTGTACGTCTGCATCAGTGTCTCTGTACGTCTGCATCAGTGTCTCTGTACGTCTGGATCAGTGTCTCTGTACGTCTGCATCAGTGTCTACATCTGCATCAGTGTCTCTGTACGTCTGCATCAGTGTCTCTGTACGTCTGCATCAGTGTCTCTGTACGTCTGCATCAGTGTCTCTGTACGTCTGCATCAGTGTCTCTGTACGTCTGCATCAGTGTCTCTGTACGTCTGCATCAGTGTCTCTGTACGTCTGCATCAGTGTCTCTGTACGTCTGGATCAGTGTCTCTGTACGTCTGCATCAGTGTCTACATCTGCATCAGTGTCTCTGTACGTCTGCATCAGTGTCTCTGTACGTCTGCATCAGTGTCTCTGTACGTCTGCATCAGTGTCTCTGTACGTCTGCATCAGTGTCTCTGTACGTCTGCATCAGTGTCTCTGTACGTCTGCATCAGTGTCTCTGTACGTCTGCATCAGTGTCTCTGTACGTCTGCATTAGTGTCTCTGTACGTCTGCATCAGTGTCTCTGAATATCTGCATCAGTGTCTCTGTACATCTGCATCAGTGACTCTGAATATCTGTGTCTCTGAATATCTGTGTCTCTGTAAGTCTGTGTCCTTTCCGGCAGTGGCTGAGTTTGGTTCTGTCCAAGAATTGTGTCTCTATGTGTCCTGTGTCCTGTTTGGACCACCAGTGCTGTGTACCTGCTGCTGGACCTGCTGCTCCTCTATGAACTGAGAGTTGGCGCTCTGCAGCTGGCGGTCCAGTCGGCTGTATTTATCAGGACCGGCCTGCCAGCTCGGACCCTGAGCTCCGCGGGCGCCCAGCAGAGCCTGGACAACACACAGACACACACAGACAGAGAGGCACACACACAAACACACACACACGCAGAGAGACCCACACACACACACCCACTGCAGTTAGCACGTAGCCACTTTAGTTAGAAGTTGACACTAACAGAATACAGCAGCAAATAAAGGCTTTTAAACCAAATACTACGTAGAGAACATGTTTCAGGAGTAATGTGGCCCCAACGGGCTATTGCTGTTAGCATGTAGCTACCTGGGACGACGCTAACACAGCAATGGCTAAAAACCAACTATTAGCATGTAGCTACCTGGGACGACGCTAACACAGCAATGGCTAAAAATAGCTGTTAGCACGTAGCTACCTGGGACAACGCTACCACAGCAATGGCTAAAAAACAACTATTAGCATGTAGCTACCTGGGACGACGCTAACACAGCAATGGCTAAAAAACAACTATTAGCATGTAGCTACCTGGGACGACGCTAACACAGCAATGGCTAAAAAAACAACTATTAGCATGTAGCTACCTGCGACGACGCTAACACAGCAATGGGTAAAAAACAGCTGTTAGCATGTAGCTACCTGGGACGACGCTAACACAGCAATGGCTAAAAGACAACTATTAGCATGTAGCTACCTGGGACAATGCTAACACATCAATGGCTAAAAGACAAATATTAGCATGTAGCTATCTGGGACGATGCTAACACATCAATGGCTAAAAAACAACAACCTGGAGCAGATGACCAATCATAGAAGGCCAGCATAACAGTTGAAAACTGAACGTTTCAGCTCATTATTTAAAGTTTTAACATGTATTTCCAACATTATAACATTGTAAATAACACAGACAAGCTTAAGATGTGACCTTTAATTAGAGATGAGATCAGGTTCAGGTACCTGTTTGTTATTTCTGTCAACCGAAGCAGCCGTTGGACTCGACATCTGCTCTTTCATTTCCTTCAAGAGAGACAGAGACAGTCAGTGGCCAATGAGATTGCTTAAAACCAAACCGGCCAATAGCAGATCAATAGCAGCAAAGTTGTTTAATGTTGACTGAAGTCACTGTGGATGTCTGCAGAAGACGGTGCGTTCAGGAGACAGGTACCTTCATGGTGCGTTTAGGAGAAGCCTTGACGGTGCGTTTAGGGGAAGCGTACCTTCACGGTGCGTTTAGGAGAAGCCTTGACGGTGCGTTCAGGAGACAGGTACCTTCATGGTGCGTTTAGGAGAAGCCTTGACGGTGCGTTTAGGGGAAGCGTACCTTCACGGTGCGTTTAGGAGAAGCCTTGACGGTGCGTTTAGGGGAAGCGTACCTTCACGGTGCGTTTAGGAGAAGCCTTGACGGTGCGTTTAGGGGAAGCGTACCTTGACGGAGCGTTTAGGTGAAGCGTAATGTACCTTGATGTTGAATTTAAGGGATGTTAGGGGAAATGTACCTTGATGTTGAATTTAAGGGAAGTTAGGGGACATGTACCTTGATGTTGAATTTAAGGGATGTTAGGGGACATGTACCTTGATGTTGAATTTAAGGGAAGTTAGGGGACATGTACCTTGATGTTGAATTTAAGGGATGTTAGGGGACATGTACCTTGATGTTGAATTTAAGGGATGTTAGGGGACATGTACCTTGATGTTGAATTTAAGGGAAGTTAGGGGACATGTACCTTGATGTTGAATTTAAGGGATGTTAGGGGACATGTACCTTGATGTTGAATTTAAGGGAAGTTAGGGGACATGTACCTTGATGTTGAATTTAAGGGAAGTTAGGGGACATGTACCTTGACGGTGTGTCTGGTGCTTGTGATGAAAGCTTTCCTCTTCGACAGCTCGGCTGCGTCCAGGTTGAACTTCTTCGGGTTGGACTCAACGATGCGTTCACTGGCAGTTAAGGAACACGTTTATCTTTAAAGGCTCAGAATAAAACACACGTGGCTGTGTAAATGCTAATATAATGCTAATATGAAGTTTAACGGTGAGGATATTGATGGTCTCGTCGAGGTCCTCCAGGTCCCACTCGATGGACCGTAAACTGTTCCTCAGCTCATTGGTCGTCCAGTCCATTTCCTCCTTGGAGGCTCCTCCCCCTTCCTGCAGCAGCTCGCTCCATCGCTGGTGGAGGCTCTGCGCCGCATTTACTGCCTTCTGCACCTCGCTGCAAAACACAACCAGATATATATATGTATATTTATCCAGATACTAACCAGAGATACTGATAACTAATATATGATAACATCTGCAGTCTTCCTGATAAACCGTCAATAATCCAACTGTAAACTCATTTCAATATTTTTTTCTGTACACTTACATTTATTGTTTGTTTATATTCATAAACCATCCATGCACATGCTATATATTCTCTGCAGCCAAGTCAGCCTATTCTTTCTAATGTTGGTATATATTTGTTTCCGTATTTATTGTTTATTTCACATGCATGGTTAACGTGTTTATGCGCCAATCAAAGAGGGAAATTCCCGGTAGCACAGCGGTTAGCTAGCTGCTCATCTGCTGCTAATATAAAGTTTTATATAAAGTTAAACTGGCTTCTGTCTCTGGGGTGAAATCACTTAGCCTTTGGCTAACAGGTCCCGCAGGCTAACAAAAGCCGTTAGTATTAGCTCTGTTATCACGGTGAGAAGAGTTAGCATGCTGTTAGCATTAGTTCTGTTATCACGGTGAGAAGAGTTAGCCTGCTGTTAGCATTAGCTCTATTATCACGGTGAGAAGAGTTAGCATGCTGTTAGCATTAGCTCTGTTATGACGGTGAGAAGAGTTAGCATGCTGTTAGCATTAGCTCTGTTATGACGGTGAGAAGAGTTAGCATGCTGTTAGCATTAGCTCTATTATCACGGTGAGAAGAGTTAGCATGCTGTTAGCATTAGCTCTGTTATGACGGTGAGAAGAGTTAGCATGCTGTTAGCATTAGTTCTGTTATCACGGTGAGAAGAGTTAGCATGCTGTTAGCATTAGCTCTGTTATGACGGTGAGAAGAGTTAGCATGCTGTTAGCATTAGTTCTGTTATCACGGTGAGAAGAGTTAGCATGCTGTTAGCATTAGCTCTGTTATGACGGTGAGAAGAGTTAGCATGCTGTTAGCATTAGTTCTGTTATCACGGTGAGAAGAGTTAGCATGCTGTTAGCATTAGCTCTGTTATCACGGTGAGAAGAGTTAGCCTGCTGTCAGCATTAGCTCTGTTATCACGGTGAGAAGAGTTAGCATGCTGTTAGCATTAGCTCTGTTATCACGGTGAGAAGAGTTAGCCTGCTGTCAGCATTAGCTCTGTTATCACGGTGAGAAGAGTTAGCCTGCTGTCAGCATTAGCTCTGTTATCACCGTGAGGACAGTTAGACTGCTGTTATCATTAGCATGTTAGCTGACCCTTTAACGACGAAGAACGGGTCCTCCATCGACATGTTGCTGTTCCCAGTTCAATCGGAGCTGAGCTCCATCTCTCAGACTTCCAGCTGTCCGAACTAACCGAACTTTAACGTCCGTTTCTCCGCTTTAACTCAGTCTGTCTACATCTGAAACACAGCAGCCAGACTCCGCTTTGTTTACATGCAGCGGCGGAAGTGACGTCACATGTGCTCAGAACGGGTCATCACATGGATGTGGGTCATCGTAACAAAACCGAGAAATTACAGTAAACAACAACAGACTTACAAATCATTAGTGTGTGGTGTGTGTGTTTGTGTCTGTGTGTGTGTGTGTGTGAGAGAGAGTGTGTGGGTCTGTATGAACATTAAAATTTACACACACAAATTGATCATTGTGAATGATTTAGGATCTCCAGCTGGTCACCCTAAAATGCACCAGAACGCAGGAAATCACAGCTACGAAATGAAAGCGATTTTCTGGGGCAGGACCCCCAGACCCTCTGCACCAACAGCCCCACCTACAGTATTGTTCACCCTTGCTAAAAGTGGATATAGTTTGCCCTGTGGGAGGCAGAAATGCGCTGTAAGGCGTCTAGTCTGCCGGAAATGAAAAGAGGTGTGGTCTCGCGATACTTCCCTCAGCGGGCCGTGAGTTTGTTTCCTTTGTGTGAAGCGGAGAGCAGCTAGCACGCAGCAGTTAATCTCCCGCTATTAACGGAGGTTTGTGGCTTATTATCGGCGCGAAGTCCCAGATATCTTTACATCAGAGCATCTAGACTAATCCTCACAGTTAAAGGTAAGAACAAGATGTCTGTTAGCAGCGTTAGCCCCCGCTAATAGCGCCATTAGCCGCATTACTAACGTGTGGCTAACATGTGGCTATATAAAGCTGGTAGTTAGCGGCGTCTTTAGCTGGTAGTGAGCTGTTTATTTCGCTGGTAGTGAGCTGCTTATTTCGCTGGTAGTGAGCTGCGTCTTTAGCTGGTAGTGAGCTGCGTCTTTAGCTGGTAGTGAGCCGCGTCTTTAGCTGGTAGTTAGCCGCGTCTTTAGCTGCGTCTTTAGCTGGTAGTTAGCCGCGTCTTTAGCTGCGTCTTTAGCTGGTAGTGAGCCGCGTCTTTAGCTGGTAGTTAGCCGCGTCTTTAGCTGGTAGTGAGCTGCGTCTTTAGCTGGTAGTGAGCCGCGTCTTTAGCTGCGTCTTTAGCTGGTAGTGAGCCGCGTCTTTAGCTGGTAGTTAGCCGCGTCTTTAGCTGGTAGTGAGCTGCGTCTTTAGCTGGTAGTTAGCCGCGTCTTTAGCTGCGTCTTTAGCTGGTAGTTAGCCGCGTCTTTAGCTGCGTCTTTAGCTGGTAGTTAGCCGCGTCTTTAGCTGGTAGTTAGCTGCGTCTTTAGCTGCGTCTTTAGCTGGTAGTTAGCCGCGTCTTTAGCCGCGTCTTAAGCTGGTAGTTAGCCGCGTTTTTAGCTGGTAGTTAGCCGCGTCTTTAGCTGGTAGTTAGCCGCGTCTTTAGCTGGTAGTTAGCCGCGTCTTTAGCTGGTAGTTAGCTGCGTCTTTAGCTGGTAGTTAGCCGCGTCTTTAGCTGGTAGTTAGCCGCGTCTTTAGCTGGTAGTTAGCCGCGTCTTTAGCTGGTAGTTAGCTGCGTCTTTAGCTGGTAGTTAGCTGCGTCTTTAGCTGGTAGTTAGCCGCGTCTTTAGCTGGTAGTTAGCCGCGTCTTTAGCTGGTAGTTAGCCGCGTCTTTAGCTGGTAGTTAGCCGCGTCTTTAGCTGATTCTTTAGCTGGTAGTTAGCTGCGTCTTTAGCTGGTAGTTAGCTGCGTCTTTAGCTGGTAGTTAGCCGTGTCTTTAGCTGTGTATTTTCACATTATTCATCGTTTTTAACTCAAGCCAATGGTCACTGGTTCCCCGGGGTCGGCAGGCCGCAGGACCCGGCTTTGTTCCGGATCAGTCCTGGGCTCAGTGTCCGATCCGCGGGAAATGTCAAGAGAGGACACACACATACACAGAGATGTATGTGTGTGTGTATGTATATATATATATATATATATATATATATACATACATACATACATACATACATACACGCACTGCTATATAGACACACACAATTGTCATTTCTGTCCTTTGTGTTCACATATATTTTCTAGTAACTTTAAAGGCTTTTCTTCTTCAGCTGTATTTACTGAGAATTGCATCTGATTCTGTTGTAAGATTACAATAAAGATTATCTTCTTACCCCCCCCCCCCACCCTCACCCACAGACGACACTGTTGCCATGGCACTGAGACGAGGTCACATCCGCTACCTGAAGGTGAGTCAGACAATAACTTAAAACTACTTAGAAAACTCATGTTGGAGTACGTGGGGGCAGGACGACATTTCACCCCCACCCACCTCTGTACCTCTGCAGCCCCCCCACTCAGTACCTCTACAGCCCCCCCCCCACTCAGTACCTCTACAGCCCCTCCCACGCTCAATACCTCAACAACCCCTCCCAACCTCTGTACCTCTACAGCCCCCCTCTCCCCCCACTCTGTACATGTACAGACCCCCCTCCTGCATGTGAGTGTAACGTCTGTGTGTGTATTTCAGGTGTGTGAGGTTCAGACGTCTCAGAGTGATGTGAGAGACTGTAAAGGAGCCGCTGGAAAGGTATTTATTATTATTATTAACGTGTATATTTAGGAGCTGTATGATAACGACTACAGCGACCAGATGTAATAACGTGTATATTTAGGAGCTGTATGATAACGGCTACAGCGACCAGATGTTATAACGTGTGTATTTAGGAGCTGTATGATAACGGCTACAGCGACCAGATGTAATAACGTGTGTATTTTAGGAGCTGTATGATAATGGCTACAGCGACCAGATGTAATAACGTGTGTATTTTAGGAGCTGTATGATAATGGCTACAGCGACCAGATGTAATAACGTGTGTATTTTAGGAGCTGTATGATAACGGCTACAGCGACCAGATATAATAACGTGTGTATTTAGGAGCTGTATGATAACGGCTACAGCGACCAGATGTAATAACGTGTGTCTTTAGGAGCTGTATGATAACTGCTACAGCGACCAGATGTAATAACGTGTGTCTTTAGGAGCTGTATGATAACGGCTACAGCGACCAGATGATGTAGTAACGTGTGTCTTTAGGAGCTGTATGATAACTGCTACAGCGACCAGATGATGTAGTAACGTGTGTCTTTAGGAGCTGTATGATAACGGCTACAGCGACCAGATGATGTAATAACGTGTGTCTTTTAGGAGCTGTATGATAACTGCTACAGCGACCAGATGATGTAGTAACGTGTGTATTTAGGAGCTGTATGATAACAGCTACAGCGACCAGATGATGTAGTAACGTGTGTATTTTAGGAGCTGTATGATAACAGCTACAGCGACCAGATGATGTAGTAACGTGTGTATTTTAGGAGCTGTATGATAACTGCTACAGCGACCAGATGATGTAGTAACGTGTGTATTTAGGAGCTGTATGATAACAGCTACAGCGACCAGATGATGTAGTAACGTGTGTATTTTAGGAGCTGTATGATAACAGCTACAGCGACCAGATGATGTAGTAACGTGTGTATTTTAGGAGCTGTATGATAACTGCTACAGCGACCAGATGATGTAGTAACGTGTGTATTTAGGAGCTGTATGATAACGGCTACAGCGACCAGATGATGTAGTAACGTGTGTATTTTAGGAGCTGTATGATAACGGCTACAGCGACCAGATGATGTAATAACGTGTGTAATTAGGAGCTGTATGATAACGGCTACAGCGACCAGATGATGTAATAACGTGTATTTTAGGAGCTGTATGATAACAGCTACAGCGACCAGATGATGTAGTAACGTGTGTATTTTAGGAGCTGTATGATAACAGCTACAGCGACCAGATGATGTAGTAACGTGTGTATTTTAGGAGCTGTATGATAACGGCTACAGCGACCAGATGATGTAATAACGTGTGTATTTTAGGAGCTGTATGATAACTGCTACAGCGACCAGATGATGTAGTAACGTGTGTATTTTAGGAGCTGTATGATAACGGCTACAGCAACCAGATGTAATCACGTGTGTATTTTAGGAGCTGTATGATAACGGCTACAGCAACCAGATGTAATCACGTGTGTATTTTAGGAGCTGTATGATAACGGCTACAGCAACCAGATGTAATCACGTGTGTATTTTAGGAGCTGTATGATAACTGCTACAGCGACCAGATGTAATAACGTGTGTATTTTAGGAGCTGTATGATAACGGCTACAGCGACCAGATGATGGAGGACGAGGACTCCAGGACCAACCTCATCGTGAACTACCTGCCCCAGAGCATGAGTCAGGATGAGCTGCGCAGTCTGTTCAGCAGCGTGGGAGACGTGGAGTCGGCCAAACTGATCCGGGACAAAGTGGCAGGTAACTCCTCCCGAAGTTCTGCAGAGCACCAGACATCAGAGTACGACTGCGGTAAGACACGGAGCGTACTACAGATGTATTTGTCACTGAATGTAGTAGGAGTACACACAGCTGCCAACATGAGGTCCTCCAGTCAGAACAGAGAGAAATATCATCTAGTTCATGAAGGCTAGTTCATTTCTAGTGTCAGATCCTAACCGGAGTATCTCAAGACACTTTACAGATGGAGTATGATAGAGTGGGTCTAGACCTACTCTATTATTTACAGAGACGCAGTATTACTATACTACTACTGAACAGAGACAGACGCAGTAGTATCATACTACTACTGAACAGAGACAGATTCAGTATTACTATACTACTACTGAACAGAGACAGACGCAGTAGTATCATAGTATTACTGAACAGAGACAGATGCAGTAGTATCATACTACTACTGAACAGACAGATGCAGTAGTATTATAGTACTACTGAACAGAGACAGACGCAGTAGTATTATAGTACTACTGAACAAAGACAGATGCGGTCTCAGTTCAGATAGAGGAGAGAATAGTCTCAGTTCAGAGAGAGGAGAGAATAGTCTCGGTTCAGAGAGAGGAGAGAATAGTCTCAGTTCAGAGAGAGGAGAGAATAGTCTCTGTTCAGAGAGGAGAGAATAGTCTCGGTTCAGAGAGAGGAGAGAATAGTCTCAGTTCAGAGAGGAGAGAATAGTCTCAGTTCAGAGAGGAGAGAATAGTCTCAGTTCAGAGAGGAGAGAATAGTCTCAGTTCAGAGAGAGGAGAGAATAGTCTCGGTTCAGAGAGAGGAGAGAATAGTCTCGGTTCAGAGAGGAGAGAATAGTCTCTGTTCAGAGAGAGGAGAGAATAGTCTCAGTTCAGAGAGGAGAGAATAGTCTCGGTTCAGAGAGAGGAGAGACTAGTCTCTGTTCAGAGAGAGGAGAGAATAGTCTCGGTTCAGAGAGAGGAGAGAATAGTCTCGGTTCAGAGAGAGGAGAGAATAGTCTCGGTTCAGAGAGAGGAGAGAATAGTCTCGGTTCAGAGAGAGGAGAGAATAGTCTCGGTTCAGAGAGAGGAGAGAATAGTCTCGGTTCAGAGAGAGGAGAATAGTCTCGGTTCAGAGAGAGGAGAGACTAGTCTCTGTTCAGAGAGAGGAGAGAATAGTCTCGGTTCAGAGAGAGGAGAGAATAGTCTCGGTTCAGAGAGAGGAGAGAATAGTCTCGGTTCAGAGAGAGGAGAGAATAGTCTCGGTTCAGAGAGGAGAGAATAGTCTCGGTTCAGAGAGAGGAGAGAATAGTAATAAACGGGAAAGACGTTTAATATTAAAATGATGATGTGAAGCAAGCAGCACAACGGCGTCCGTCTGCGTCACTTTCTCTGCTCACTGACACGGCGTCACACAGACAGGAAGTCATCGGATTAGGACTTTCTTTATTACTTTCTTTTTTTATTACTTAGTTGATTTCCTAATGTTGAAATAAAGTTATAAAGTTCTAATCCAGCACACAGACAGGAAGTCATCAGATTAGGACTTTATTACTTCATTACTTTGTTACTTTCTTTATATCTTCATTACTTTGTTACTTTCTTTATATCTTTATATCTTCATTACTTTGTTACTTTCTTTATATCTTTATATCTTCATTACTTTGTTACTTTCTTTATATCTTTATTACTTTGTTACTTTCTTTATATCTTCATTACTTTGTTACTTTCTTTATATCTTCATTACTTTGTTACTTTCTTTATATCTTTATATCTTCATTACTTTGTTACTTTCTTTATATCTTTATTACTTCATTACTTTGTTACTTTCTTTATATCTTTATATCTTCATTACTTTGTTACTTTCTTTATATCTTTATATCTTCATTACTTTGTTACTTTCTTTATATCTTTATATCTTTATTACTTTGTTACTTTCTTTATATCTTTATTACTTCATTACTTTGTTACTTTCTTTATATCTTTATATCTTCATTACTTTGTTACTTTATTTCCTAATGTTGAAATACATTTCTAATCCAGCACACACAGTCATCAGATTAGGACTTTGTTACTTTGTTACTTTATTACTTTACTTTATTTCTTTATAACTTTGTTACTTTATTTCCTAATGTTGAAATTAATAAAGCTCCGTAGTGAAATCTTTTTTTAAATGATTTATTCAGACGTTATTTTGGGTAATGTTGACAGAAATACTTGGTGGTGTTAGTTTTATTCTCTGTAGTTGTATTTTACTGTGTTGAGTATTTCCTGTGTTTTTCTCCCAGAAGCTATTTTTATTAATGAACTTGTCTTTTTAAATGGTTTTATTCACAGATGATTTTTCTTTTCATAATGAAATGTTTTTTTAATCTCTGGTATTTTTTTAATTGACAACTGTGTTTTTGTCTAAACTTTATCTGATTTCTTTTCTGCACTGTTGTAACATTTTATTTATTTTCACATATCAAGTTTGCTGATTTCAGGTATTAACATGTGGACGGGCGATACAGAGATTATATATCTTTATTTATATATATATAAAAAACAGGCCAAAAGTTCTGACCCCCTTCTCCTCCAATGAGATCCTTTATCTTCAGGACTGTTTCCGTTGTAGATCATCTCTGAAGCATCAGAACTAGGAACACATGAGGAATTATGGACTTAACAACAAAGTAACAAAACACATGTCTTACATTCTAGTTTCTTCAGAGTTTCTTCTGGCCCAAACAGATCTCTTCTGCTTGTTTCCTCTCCTTAGCCGTGGTTTCCTAGCCTGGTTTCCTCTCCTTAGCCGTGGTTTCCTAGCCTTGTTTCCTCTCCTTAGCCGTGGTTTCCTAGCCTGGTTTCCTCTCCTTAGCCGTGGTTTCCTAGCCTTGTTTCCTCTCCTTAGCAGTGGTTTCCTAGCCTTGTTTCCTCTCTTTAGCTGTGGTTTCCTAGCCTTGTTTCCTCTCCTTAGCCGTGGTTTCCTAGCCTTGTTTCCTCTCCTTAGCCGTGGTTTCCTAGCCTTGTTTCCTCTCCTTAGCCGTGGTGTCCTAGCCTTGTTTCCTCTCCTTAGCCGTGGTTTCCTAGCCTTGTTTCCTCTCTTTAGCTGTGGTTTCCTAGCCTTGTTTCCTCTCCTTAGCCGTGGTGTCCTAGCCTTGTTTCCTCTCCTTAGCCGTGGTTTCCTAGCCTCGTTTCCTCTCTTTAGCTGTGGTTTCCTAGCCTTGTTTCCTCTCTTTAGCCGTGGTTTCCTAGCCTTGTTTCCTCTCCTTAGCCGTGGTTTCCTAGCCTTGTTTCCTCTCCTTAGCCGTGGTGTCCTAGCCTTGTTTCCTCTCCTTAGCCGTGGTGTCCTAGCCTTGTTTCCTCTCCTTAGCAGTGGTTTCCTAGCTGCTATTGGACCATGATGGGGGACTCTTGGTCTTCCTTTCCTGGGGGGTCCTCATGTGAGCCAGTTTTGTTGTAGTGCTTGATGGTTTCTGTGGCTCCACTTCATTCAGGGTTTTCCCAGTTTCCCGGACCGACTGCCCTTCACTTCATAAAGTAACGATGACCTCGTTTCTCTTCTCTTAGCTGATTGGTTCTTGCCATAATATGAATTCTACCAGTCGTCCAATAGGCTTTGAAGTACTTTGAAGAAACTAGAATATAAGACGTGTTTTCAGTTAAAATCATAAATCCACATGTGTTCGTTCCTAGTTTTGATGCCTTCAGTGATAATCTACAATGGAAATAGTCCTGAAGATAAAGGATCTCCTTGGAGGAGAAGGTGGTCAGAACTTTTGGCCTGTACTATAAAACGGTCTTCTGTTATATGACACATATTATAATCTTACAGTACATTTAACAGATGAAAACTAACTTTGAATAATTCATCAGCTGTTTCTCAGTAGATGAAGATATATTTTATAAAATATTAAAGTCAAACCCTTCCCCGTATTGCCCGGCCCCAGAAGAAGTTGTTTTTGTTTTTAATCTAATGATTTCCAGATGTTTCAACTGATTTTTATTTATTTCCCAGGTTTTGAAAATGTCTGTAAAACTTTAATAACAATGTTAGAACTTCTCGTTCTGAACAAATCGAGAAAACTGCCGACTACACTTCCTGTTCTGAATGTTTCCTCAGAGTGAGCGCTCCTGTTTGTAGTCCTTAGTTCCTCAGAGTGAGCGCTCCTGTTTGTAGTCCTTAGTTCCTTTGAAGGTATTTGAGTTTTTGTAACCCTGTCCTACTGTAGATTCAGCGTAAGCTTCATAATCAGTCAGCTTCACTGACCCTAAACTTGGTTATTTTCCCATCTGTGATAACGACAGGAGGTGTCACTCTGACTAAGCCAACGACAGGAGGTGTCACTCTGACTAAGCCAACGACAGGAGGTGTCACTCTGACTAAGCCAGACTAAGCCAACGACAGGAGGTGTCACTCTGACTAAGCCAACGACAGGAGGTGTCACTCTGACTAAGCCAACGACAGGAGGTGTCACTCTGACTAAGCCAACGACAGGAGGTGTCACTCTGACTAAGCCAGACTAAGCCAACGACAGCAGGTGTCCCTCTGACTAAGCCAACGACAGGAGGTGTCACTCTGACTAAGCCAACGACAGGAGGTGTCACTCTGACTAAGCCAACGACAGGAGGTGTCACTCTGACTAAGCCAACGACAGGAGGTGTCACTCTGACTAAGCCAACGACAGGAGGTGTCACTCTGACTAAGCCAACGACAGGAGGTGTCACTCTGACTAAGCCAGACTAAGCCAACGACAGGAGGTGTCACTCTGACTAAGCCAACGACAGGAGGTGTCACTCTGACTAAGCCAACGGACGACAGCAGGTGTCCCTCTGACTAAGCCAACGACAGGAGGTGTCACTCTGACTAAGCCAGCGACAGGAGGTGTCACTCTGACTAAGCCAACGACAGGAGGTGTCACTCTGACTAAGCCAACGGACGACAGCAGGTGTCCCTCTGACTAAGCCAACGACAGGAGGTGTCCCTCTGACTAAGCCAACGACAGGAGGTGTCCCTCTGACTAAGCCAACGACAGGAGGTGTCACTCTGACTAAGCCAACGACAGGAGGTGTCACTCTGACTAAGCCAACGACAGGAGGTGTCACTCTGACTAAGCCAACGACAGGAGGTGTCACTCTGACTAAGCCAGCGACAGGAGGTGTCACTCTGACTAAGCCAGCGACAGGAGGTGTCACTCGGCCTCAGCGGTCGGGATTCTTCTGGATTTGTTCAGAACGATGTGTGCAGAGTTTTGTTTCCGTGTGGCGGCTGTAACACACAGTTTTCTCCTTTATTTTGTTGTTTTCCTTTGTGTTTCTCTAGGCCACAGTTTAGGTTACGGCTTTGTTAACTTTGTTAACGCTAGTGATGCAGAGAGGGCAATCAGTACGCTCAATGGCCTGAGGCTACAGTCTAAAACTATCAAGGTAACGTGTGTTATGTTCCCGTTCCTCTTCTCCAGAAGGTATTTCTGCTCTTCATCTTTCCTTCAGAGAGACAGTCCCAGCTTTTCTTTTCATACATTTATGCTTTTATTTTAACAAAGTGCCAAATGATCCTGTTTTGATGCTTTTATTTTGTCTTTTTGTTCATATTTTATTTGGGAGAAATCTGAATAATGTATTTTGTTTTTGTTTTATTGAATATTTAAGAGATATTTAAATGATTTTCTTTAAACACTGGCTGTAACTTTTGTTTTGCTGAGTGCTTGTTCTTCGTGTCTGAGTGAGTGTGCAGCCGAGCGACTGATCCACTTCCTGTTTCCTGTCGCAGGTTTCCTTCGCGCGGCCGAGTTCTGACACGATTAAAGATGCTAACCTGTACATCAGCGGGCTGCCGCGGACGCTGAGTCAGCCCGACCTGGAGGACATGTTCACGCGCTTCGGCCACATCATCAACTCCAGAGTCCTAGTGGACCAGGCCTCAGGTACTGGCCAATCACAGCCCAGATACAGTGGATATCACCAATCACAGCCCAGATACACCCGATACCACCAATCACAGCCCAGATACACAGGATACCACCAATCACAGCTCAGATACACAGGATACCACCAATCACAGCCCAGATAAACAGGATACCACCAATCACAGCCCAGATACACAGGATACCACCAATCACAGCCCAGATACACAGGATACCACCAATCACAGCCCAGATACACCCGATACCACCAATCACAGCCCAGATACACCCGATACCACCAATCACAGCCCAGATACACCCGATACCACCAATCACAGCCCAGATACACCCGATACCACCAATCACAGCCCAGATACACCCGATACCACCAATCACAGCCCAGATACACAGGATACCACCAATCACAGCCCAGATACACAGGATACCACCAATCACAGCCCAGATACACAGGATACCACCAATCACAGCCCAGATACACCCGATACCACCAATCACAGCCCAGATACACCCGATACAACCAATCACAGCTCAGATACACAGGATACCACCAATCACAGCTCAGATACACAGGATACCACCAATCACAGCCCAGATACACAGGATATCACCAATCACAGCCCAGATACACAGGATACCACCAATCACAGCCCAGATACACAGGATATCACCAATCACAGCCCAGATACACAGGATATCACCAATCACAGCCTAGATACACAGGATACCACCAATCACAGCTCAGATACACAGGATATCACCAATCACAGCCCAGATACATAGGATATCACCAATCACAGCCCAGATACACAGGATACCACCAATCACAGCCCAGATACACAGGATACCACCAATCACAGCCCAGATACACAGGATACCACCAATCACAGCCCAGATACACAGGATACCACCAATCACAACCCAGATACCCTAGCAGGTGTCTCTCCAACCTATAAAAGAAAGTAAGAAGATGATGTTTTAAGTAGAAACTGGAATCTTTACACATTAATATCCATCTTTAACCTCCGTTCACCCCCTTTAACCCCCCACCCCCTCCATAACCCAAACCCATGCAGCGGTTCCTCCCTGCTCACCTGTGTTCTGATTGGCTGACAGGTCTGTCCAGGGGCGTGGCGTTCATCCGATTCGACAAGAGGTCGGAGGCCGAAGACGCCGTCAAACACCTCAACGGGCACACACCCCCCGGCTGCTCCGAGCCAATCACAGTCAAGTTTGCTGCCAACCCCAATCAGGCCCGGAACTCCCAGATGATGTCACAGATGTACCACGGCCAATCACGGCGCTTCGGAGGCCCCGTGCACCACCAGGCGCAGAGGTTCAGGTGAGAGGGAATCAAATGGTCTCATATTTATTATTATTATTATTATGATGATCATGACGATGAAGTAATTATCCAAATATATTAGAGTCCCTGAATGAGACATCTGTGTAGTCTGTTACAGCGGGTCCCTGAATGAGACATCTGTGTAGTCTGTTACAGCGAGTCCCTGAATGAGACATCTGTGTAGTCTGTTACAGCGAGTCCCTGAATGAGACATCTGTGTAGTCTGTTACAGCGAGTCCCTGAATGAGACATCTGTGTAGTCTGTTACAGCGAGTCCCTGAATGAGACATCTGTGTAGTCTGTTACAGCGAGTCCCTGAATGAGACATCTGTGTAGTCTGTTACAGCGAGTCCCTGAATGAGACATCTGTGTGGTCTGTTACAGCGAGTCCCTGAATGAGACATCTGTGTGGTCTGTTACAGCGAGTCCCTGAATGAGACATCTGTGTAGTCTGTTACAGCGAGTCCCTGAATGAGACATCTGTGTAGTCTGTTACAGCGAGTCCCTGAACGAGACATCTGTGTAGTCTGTTACAGCGAGTCCCTGAACGAGACATCTGAGCAGTCAAATCGACACGTTCAGGTTGTTGATCTTTAAGCCACTTCCTGTCCCGTACTTCCTGTCTTGGTCTAGGTTTTCGCCGATGAGCGTGGACCACATGGGCGGGGGGGGCGGAGTCTCGGGCAGCGCCTCGGCCGGCTGGTGCATCTTCATCTACAACCTGGGCCAGGACGCCGACGAGGCCATCCTCTGGCAGATGTTCGGCCCCTTCGGCGCCGTCGTCAACGTCAAGGTCATCCGCGACTTCAACACCAACAAGTGCAAAGGCTTCGGCTTCGTTACCATGACGAACTACGAGGAGGCCGCCATGGCGATCCACAGCCTCAATGGGTACCGGCTGGGGGACAAGGTCCTGCAGGTGTCCTTCAAGACCAGCAAGGGGCACAAGTAGAGATGGGAGGGGGTGATGGGGGGAGACGGGGGAGGATAAGGGTGAAAGTGGGGGGGGGGGGGGGTTTCTTTTGAGCCGAACACTTTTCAACAGTTCTGTGTCGATATAATACGTTTTCTCCCAGCATGCTCTGGTTTGTTCAGGCTGTGACATCATCTGTTGCCAGAGGACAGGAACTCTAGACCTTGTTTAACGTAGAGTTCCCAGCTCATCTAACGACTCCCAGTGTTCATCTCTTTCTTTTAATATTTCTAAAGACGTGAACCAGATTTTATTTCCTGCTTTTACTAACGACATCCTTCATATTTTCAGTTTTCCTTTGTCTTGTGTTTGAGCTGCAGCTCCGTTGTGATGTTGGACTGTTACATAATAATAAATCTGACATGGAAAACATTTCGCTGTTTGGTTTTCTCATGTTTCAAGTTTACTGGGAAATGTTTTCAACATTCAACTTTTCCTCCTTAAGATGTTTTATTTACTCTTTGACTAATATGTAACCCCATGTGTGTGAATCATATCGGCTCCTCTGAACCTGGGAACCGAGTCCCAGAGTTCCCTCCGAACCTGGGAACTCTCGGTTCGCAGAGTTCCCTCTGAACCTGGGAACCGAGTCCCAGAGTACCCTCCGAACCTGGGAACTCTCGGTTCCCAGAGTTCCCTTCTGAACCTGGGAACCGAGTCCCTGAGTTCCCTCTGAACCTGGGAACTCTCGGTTCCCAGAGTTCCCCCTAGTGGTCAATGCTGCAAACAGCGGCTTAGTGGCCACTTTAAAGTCTTCTCTTCTGGAGGAAGTTGTTTTCACTAATCCTGCAAACGTGTGTTTGGGATGGAAACTAGTTTTGGACAGCACCGCATGGGTGTCGTTTTTAAAAATGTCCAATTTCAATTTGATACGGTTAGGTTTGGGTAAAAACCCCGGGCACAAGGGGACCACTGGTGTGAATAAACCACTTAACCTTAAAAAACCTGGTTGGTTCTATAAAAGCTGTTTGAAAGAAGTCTGAATATTCAGAGCAGGGAAGAACCACAGGACGGACAGAGGGGACATCAAACTTTAAATAGGTCTCCTCCCCGAGACGCTACCGAATAATTAAATAAAATCTATACATATAGAAAGAGAAGGTAAGAGATATATAAATTGATAAAAATAAAATACCTGTTGTCACAATATGTAAAATTATATTTAAATATATTAAAATCATAATTTAACAAAAGTAATTGAAAACATTTAAAAGTTCTAAAATACTGTCTGAATTACTTCCCCCTAAGGATAAAAGTACATACCATTAAAAATGAGATCAGTGCTTAGTTAAAAAGGGCCACACAATTATGAATTAATAAAAGATTTAAAATACATCCTAGAATATTTATAAAATCTAAAATGATATAATGTAAAGTATTAAAATCTCTTTGAAAGTTTATCTGTAATAATGCCATTAGTAATTATTATGGTTATTATGAATAAATATTGTTTAACTTATTTCTTTCTGTTTTGTGTAAAGCTCGTGACTTAAAAGAAACAAGTTTTATTTATATATTAACTTAATATTAAAAAGACACTGGTAAAGGTTAGAAGTTCTGTTTAAATTAACTTATTTAATATGGTGATGGCTGATGCAGGTGACGTATCCCCCCATCCCCCCCCCTCATAGCCGTTAGTACCACTAGAGCCGTTAAAGTCCCCCCCCCCCCCCAAACCTGAACCGTCCTCCGCTTCTGTGCTCCACCGGACCGGTAGGTCTACCTGCTGTGTTTACCTGGAACATCCCCTCTTACAAAACCCTTACACTTCTAATAGCTTTAAAAAAATAAAAAATGTATAAAGTAGCCTAAATTGTCCTTAGGTGTGTGTGTGTGTCTGTGTGTCTGTGTGTGTGTGTTGGTGTATGCTATGTGTCTCTCTGTGTGTGTCTGTCGGTGTGTGTGTGTGTGTGTGTGTGTGTGTGTGGTGTGTGTGTGTGTGTGTTGGTGTATGCTATGTGTCTCTCTGTGTGTGTCTGTCGGTGTGTGTGGGCGCGCGTGCGCGTCTGTCGGTGTGTGTGTGTGTGTGTGTGTGTGTGTGTGTGTGTGTGTATCTGTGTGCGTGTCTGTCGGTGAATGTGTGTGTGTGTGTGGGCGCGCGTGCGCGTCTGTCGGTGTGTGTGTGTGTGTGTGGGCGGGCGTGCGCGTCTGTCGGTGACTGTGTGGGTATGTTTGTCGGTGTGTGTGTGTGTGTGTGTGTGTGTGTGGTGCGGGCGGGGCGGGCGGGCGTGCGGGCGTGCGTGTCTGTCGGTGACTGTGTGTGTGTGACCGTGTGGGTATGTTTGTCGGTGTTTGTGTGTGTGTGTGTGTGGGCGGGCGGGCGTGCGTGTCTGTCGGTGACTGTGTGTGTGTGTGTGTGACCGTGTGGGTATGTCTGTCGGTGTGTGTATCTGTGTGTGTGTGTCGGTGAATGTGTGTGTTTATTTGTTTATTTCAAAGGATCCCCATTAGCTGACGCCAGCTAGACGCCAGCTAGTCTTCCTGGGGTCCAAACAATACATCCAAAAGACAATAAATACAACCCAAAAAATTACTCACAAATATATCATATAGAAATTCACAAACAAAACTGACAATGCAAAAAGTACTAACACACTAAATATAATATAGCACATGATACAACCTCACTCAACCAATCCAGACAATATTATGATATTGAAAACAAATGTAGTCTAAGTCTTTCTTTAAACCAGTTTTTCCCTTGTGGTCCCGACTCCCGACTGGAAGATTGTTCCAGTCTATGACGGACCTGTAAACCCAGTCCTCTTCA
>NW_022603125.1:112500-133072 GCF_008692095.1 Etheostoma spectabile
TCTCTCACATAGGGCTGGGCGGTATATCTACAGATTTAACGATTCCACATTTTGCTGTGTAATTAATTAGCTCAGAAATATTTGATTAACAACATAATTGTCTCTTTCAGTCAAATGAAAGTTTAGAATGAATCCCAGGAAACTTCTTTAGGTAATATCTCTGTCATGTGACCCAGATAATGTAAACAGGGTGTGTCCACTGGCTTGAGTCCGGTACAGCTCAGGGTGTTTGAAGTTGCTATGGTAACAAGTGATAGCTGCTGCTAGCATAGCTTTAGCACATGGGTCTGATCATCACTTATATAATTACAATTCGGTACATCAAAACAAAATCAACAATTACCATCACAGCAACTTAACAAATGTTCCTTGGATACATTCTTTGGTTTGTGCCGTCCAGCCCTACTTTCATCACCATCTATCTTCTCTCTGTTCATCACCATCTATCATCTCTCTGTTCATCACCATCTATCTTCTCTCTGTTCATCACCATCTATCTTCTCTCTGTTCATCACCATCTATCATCTCTCTGTTCATCACATCTATCTTCTCTCTCTTCATCACCATCTATCTTCTCTCTCTTCATCACCATCTATCTTCTCTCTGTTCATCACCATCTATCTTCTCTCTGTTCATCACCATCTATCATCTCTCTGTTCATCACATCTATCTTCTCTCTCTTCATCACCATCTATCTTCTCTCTCTTCATCACCATCTATCTTCTCTCTCTTCATCAACATCTATCATCTCTCTGTTCATCACCGTCTATCATCTCTCTGTTCATCACCGTCTATCATCTCTCTGTTCATCACCATCTATCTTCTCTCTGTTCATCACATCTATCTTCTCTCTCTTCATCAACATCTATCTTCTCTCTGTTCATCAACATCTATCTTCTCTCTGTTCATCACCATCTATCTTCTCTCTTTTCATCAACATCTATCTTCTCTCTCTTCATCACATCTATCTTCTCTCTGTTCATCACCATCTATCTTCTCTCTGTTCATCACCATCTATCATCTCTGTTCATCACCGTCTATCATCTCTCTCTTCATCACATCTATCTTCTCTCTGTTCATCACCGTCTATCTTCTCTCTGTTCATCACCGTCTATCTTCTCTCTGTTTCTATCTTCTCTCTGTTCATCACCATCTATCATCTCTCTGTTCATCACCATCTATCATCTCTCTGTTCATCACCATCTATCTTCTCTGTTCATCACCGTCTATCTTCTCTCTGTTCATCACCATCTATCTTCTCTCTGTTCATCACCATCTATCATCTCTCTGTTCATCACCATCTATCTTCTCTCTGTTCATCACCATCAAAAGTTCGTCTCATGGAGGTGTTGAAAAGATAAATAACAACAAAGAGGCAAATAATTCAATTTGGTGTTGGTACCATGTATTAAGTGAAAACAATAACAATACCCAAAATTATTTACAATCTGCAGACAAATTCAAAGAGTTCAACCAAAAATAACATTTAAACAAACTGGAGAGTACTCATATTAAAGTCAATTCATCACACACACTATAAGACTAAGGTCTTTGTTCATGAGCCATCAACACAACATCCCATAATGAGTATGGTCCAAGGATGAAAACAGTCCATAAGCCACGGCTTAATGAATGGCTGTGTAAGTGTATGTGTGTGATGAGAGTGTGGGGGGGGTGAGCAAAGCTACAACAGCCTCCTACCAAACCATACAGGGGGCCAAGATGTTGTTGGGGCAGGTTCTGTTCCAAGTTGTACTAGCTCGCCATCAATTAGCCCGCAACTGCCGCACCTGGCCTGTATTCAATAAACAGGACCCATGGATTAGTCACTACTCATCATTTATGTACTAGCTAATTTTAGGTTCTATATTTTATATTCTATGTGTACACAATAATCAAAAATACTACACAAGTACTTGCCATAAAAATGTTAATGTGACAGATGACAACTATACAAAATACTTGAATGCATGTAAATAAACACCCATAATTATTAGGAGTATTCAAACATTTAATTCCATACAATAGATGATTGTCATTCAGTAGTAAATAAATCATTCAAATACTTAACCAAAGCCATAGCATTACAACAAAGTGCTAGGTTTGTATTACAATTCAATGATTAATTGCTACCAGCCACCACAGCCCATAGACACACTTTTAAATGGCTAAATGCGGTTAGCATTAAGCTAGCAGAGAACTCCATTAACATACCCAAAGATGCTAATAGCAATATGCTAGTGGACACACAAACAAAGAGACTCACCAATTCCCGCAGATATTCGACACACCACGACCCCAGTCGACTAAAGACAACAGTGGTGGATGCTACAATTACAGAATTGCATGCTAAGGTCACACGAGCATTTAAGATTGAAAAATAAGTGAGAATGTGGTGTTGTTTGTATTGAGCCATAACTAGTGCAGCTGCTCCAGTGGCTTCCCCCTCACACTACTGATTAGGGAAAACTCACTGCAGCTTTTAACCCATGCTTGAGTGCTCTGATTGGATAACTGAGCCTACCATGTGACTCATGGTAAAACTGCTGTTTCAGGTGTGCTCAGGTAAGTGGGAAAAATGAGACCTGGGTTACAGACCGTTCCCCCCTGTTTTTTCATTTTCAACTGTGTTGGCACCATTGACTTTTCCCGCTGTGTTTAAGGCCTTTGGACTGTTCCCCCGTGTTTTAGTTACATGGCTGTTTTCAGAGACGTGTACAGCTCCCACTGTGTTTTAGCACCATGGACAGTTCCCCTTGTCTTTTAGTGTCAAGTGGCTTAACACCATGGACAGTTCTCGTGTTTTAGGACAATGGACAGTTCCCCCCACCCCGTTTTTCAGGACCATGGACAGTTACCCCTGTGTTAATTTAAATATTTTAGCTCTATTGCTAGTTCTTGCTGTGTTAAAGCACCATGGACCGTTCTCCCTATGTTTTACCAACATACACAGTTTGCGTTGTGTTTAAGGACATTGGACAGTTCCCCTGATTTTCAGTTTCATGTATTTTAGCAACATGGACTGCTCCCTGTGTGTTTTAGCCCCATGGACAGCTCTCCCTGTGTTTTAGCACCATTGATGGTTCCTCCTGAGAGTTAGTGTCAAGTGTTTTAGCACCAAGGACAGTTCCCCCCCTTTTTAGCATCATCGCCAGTTCCCCCTGCGACTTTTTGTCAAGTGTATTAGCACCATGGAAAGTCCCCCCTGTGCTTCAGTTATAGGGCTGTTTTCAGAGCAATGGAAAGCCCCCCCCCCCCCCTGTGTTTTAGTAACCAAACTATGTTAAAATCAAATAATGTTGTTCAGAGTGGCTGGCTGTCTAGGCTTTGTTTCAGCACCATGGACAGCCCCCTGGACAGTTCCCCCTCTTTTCGCAACATGGACAGTTCCCCTGTGTTTTAGTTACATGGCTGTTTAAAGAGACATGTACAGCTCTCACTGTGTTTTAGCAACATGGACAGTTCCCCCTGTGTTTTAGTTTAAATGTACTTACATTGCTAGTACCCGCTGTGTTAAAGCATCTTGGACAGTTCTTCCTGGGTTTTTGAACCATGGACAGTTCCCCCTGTCTTTTAGTGTCAAGTGGCTTAGCACCATGGACAGTTCCCCCGTTATCCAGCACCATGGATAGTTCCCCCTGTGTTTTAGTTTAAATTTACCTCCATTGCTAGTTCCCACTGTGTTAAGCACCTTGGACAGTTCCCCCTGTGAGTTGATTTCAAGTGTTTCATCACCATGGACAGTTCCTTTTTGGATTTAGTGGTAAGTGGCTTAGCACCATGGACAGTTCCCTTTGTGTTTTAGCACCATGGACAGTTTCCCCCGTTATTCAGCACCATGGACAGTTCCTCTTGAGTTTTAGCTTAAACAATTTACCTCATTTGCTAGTTCCAGCTGTGTTAAAGCACCTTGGACAGTTCCTTCTCTGTTTTAGTGTCATCTGGTTTTGCACCATGGGAACTTCCCTCTCTGTTTTAGCATCATGGACACTTCCCCTTGAGATTTATTTGTATACAGCTTAATGCCATTGTTAGTTCCTGCAGCGTTAAAGCACCTTGGACAGTTCCCCTTGTGTTTTAGTGAAAAGTTTTTCAGCACCATGGACAGTTCCATCCTGTTAGTTAAACTGTTATAACATCTTAAATAACTACCACTGTGTTTTAGAACCATGGACAGTTCCCCCATGTTTTTTTCACCTTGGACACTTCCCCCTGTCTTTTATTCAAAAGCATTTTAGCACCATGGACAGTTCCCCCTCACTTAGTTAACATATTTTAGGAATAGTGCTAGTTCCTGCTTTGTTAAAGCACCTTGGACAGTTGCCCCTATCTTTTAATAGAGTGCACTTTTGCACCATGGACAGTTCCCCTTCTGTCTTAGTTAAAATATTTTAGCAACATTGCTTGTTCCCGCTGTGTTAAAGCATCTCGGACAGTTCCCCTTTTGTTTAAGTGACAAGTGTTTCAGAACCATGGACAGTTCCCTCCTGGTTTTAGGTTTAAGTGTTAAAGCACCATAGACAACTCCCACTGTGTTTTATAACTGTAGACAGTTCTCCCTGTTTTTTAGTTGAAATTATATCAGCACCATGGACAGTTCCCCTTTTTTATTGGAAACTGTTTTAGCATCATGGACAGTATCCCTCTGTTGTTAGGGTTAATTGTTGTAACACAATGGACAGCTCCCATTGTGTTTAAGCACCATGGACAGTTCCCCCTGTCTTTTATTCAACAGCATTTTAGCACCCTGGACAGTTCCTCCTGTTTTTAGGTTTAACTGTTGTAACACCATGGACAGCTCTCCCTTTGCTTTAGCATCATGCTCAGTTCCCCCTTTCTTTTAGTCAAAAGCATTTCAACACCCTGGACAGTTCCCCCCGTTTTTAGGTTTAACTGTACCATGGACAGCTCTCACTGTGTTTTAGTGCCATTGACCGTTCCCGCTCTGTTCTATTTACAAGTTTTTTAGCATCATGCACAATTTACCCAGTGTTTTAGATTAGATTAAACTTGATTCATCCCACGACGGGGAAATTTTGTTGTCAGAGCAGCAGCATTTTTTCAATAACAGCAAAAAACAAAAACACACAAACAAGTAAGCACACAAGAAATACAGGCAAACAATAGACAGTGATCATATGGTAGACTGAGTAAGCAAAAAGGCGTCAAATAAAGGTATTTTAAAGTGTGGTTGCCATGATACAAGAAAATATTGCAGTGTAAGTGACGCTAAAATTAAATTGAATGTGTAATTAGAGTGATTACGTAAGAGTCAGTAGCATAATTTAAATATTATTAACCTGTGACCATAAATATTGAAAAGTAAGTACTTGTAATAAAATAATATAAATACCGATATTAAAGATAAACAAAGTGTGTGGTGCAGATGGGAGAAAAACAGGAAGAGAAACTACAACATTACAACAGGTAGTGCTGGTGTTGTAGAGTCTGACAGCGGCCGGGATGAAGGACCTGCGGGGGGGGAGGTGTTGTCCATAATGGATGTCATCTTGGCTAAAATCCTCCTCTCCCCTAATTCCTCTATGGGGTCCAGAAGACAGTCCAGTACAAAGCTCGCTCTCCTGATCATGATCACCACCATGGACATGATATCTACAACACTGTGTCATCACTGTCGACAGCCAATCCCTTTCTTTTAGTAGTTTTCTCCAGGGTTAGAGGGGGTGAGGTTAGGGTTAGGGTTAGGGGGTTAGGATTAGGGGGTTAGGGTTAGGGTTAGGATTAGGGGTTAGGGGTTAGGGTTAGGGTTAGGGGGGTTAGGGTTAGGGTTAGGGTTAGGGGGTTAGGGTTAGGGTTAGGGTTAGGGTTAGGGTTAGGTTGGGTAAATACGATGATCCCCCCTGCGTCGTCCGTCGACTGGGCAGTTCGATAGGGGACCAAAGGTGAATGCACGGGCCGGCGCACGTCAGTAAACAGCTCACCATTTCCTACAATGTCCACTATCATACCAATTTTGCCTCTCAGATATGAGTTTAGGCATAGTTTCGTCTTATTTTTTGTTATGTATTATAGAGCAGACTGAATAAACCGGAGAAACAGAGTTGAACTCTTCGTCGCAGCCGAGCTGACAACGTCGCCAGGTATTCATCCTTTCCATAATGTTTTTTTACTTTTAACTATAATTCGGGTTGTCTGTTTTCATCAGAGGGTCCTTATTCATCTGATTTGGACCGTATGTCTGGCCTCGGGTCATTTCTCTTAATTCGGACCGTTTGTCTGGCCTCTGAGTTACAGTAAATCATTTTGTTCAATTTGGACCGGTTGTCTGGTCTCAGGGTTGCATAAGATAGTCTAGTCTACGTTAAACCAGTAGGTTGGGTTTCTGCGGTTTAGAAATATAAGTATTTGGTTATGGTTAGGGTTAGCGGTTAGGGTGGGGTTAGGTATACTAATGGTTTAAGTTTAGGGACAGGGTTAGGTGTACTAAATTAACGGTTAAGTTTAGGGATAGGGTGAGTGAATACGATGATCCCCCCTGCGTCGTCCGTCGACTGGGCAGTTCGATAGGGGACCAAAGGTGAATGCACGGGCCGGCGCACGTCAGTAGACAGCTCACCATTCCTACAATGTCCAGTATTATACCAATTTGCCTCTCAGATATGAGTTTAGGCATAGTTTCTTCTCGTTTTTTGTTTTGTATTATAGAGCAGACTGAATAAACCGGAGAAACAGAGATGGACTCTTCGTCGCAGCCGAGCTGACAACGTCGCCAGGTATTCATCTTTTCCATAATGTTTTTATTTTTTTATGATTCGGGTTCGTCTGTTCCCATCAGAGAGTCTTTATTCATCTGATTTGGACCGTATGTCTGGTCTCAGGTTCGCAGTGGATCGTGTCTTTCAATTCGGACCGCTTGTCTGGCCTCCGAGTTACAGTAACTTGTTTTGTTTAATTTGGACCGTATGTCTGGCCTCGGGTTTGTAATGGATCGTGTCCTTCAATTCGGACCAGTTGTCTGGTCTCTGAGTTACAGTAACTTGTTTTGTTAAATTTGGACCGTATGTCTGGCCTCGGGTTTGCAGTGGATCGTTTCTTTCCATTTAGACCGTTTGTCTGGTCTCCGAGTTACAGTAAATTGTATTGTTTAATTAGGACCGGTTGTCTGGTCTCAGGGTTGCATAGAGTAGTTAACTCTACGTTAATCTAGCAGGTTGGGTTTCTCAGGAAGTTAGGGTTAGTGGTTAGGGTGGCGTTAGGTATACTATACTAATGGTTAAGTTTAGGGACAGGGTTAGGGTTAGGTGTACTAGACTAATGGTTAAGTTTAGGGTTAGGGTTAGGGTTAGGGGGTTAGGGTTAGGGTTAGGGTTAGGGTTAGGGTTAGGGGGTTAGGGTTAGGGTTAGGGTTAGGGTTAGGGTTAGGGTTTTCGTATAGACAATGAATTGAAAAAGCTGAATTCCAACATTCCAACCCAGATTTCAATCTACTAAACAAGAATCTGGAAATTCCAGATTCCACATTCCAGATTTTGAAAATCAAAAGTTGGAATTCTGGATGCAATTCTCAAGTCGCCCCTAGATGGTAGCAAAACATAAAATTCCAGATTCTTGTCTACAATTCCATAAAATGACCACCGGGGACAGTATTTTACACAGATTCCATATTTTAAATTAAAAGTACTCAAATTCCAGATTTTAATGTATTTCATGCTAAAAACTCAAATATTCAACAGATGTTTGAATTAAGTGTTTTATAACTTCCTTTCTGTTGTAAGTGTCAAAATTGACAGGAATTACCAGTGCGACCCCGGCGTTCAGCCAGAAGAGGTCCTATGTCCACAGATTCCATATTTTAAATAAAAAGTACCCTAATTCCAGGTTTTAATGTATTATCATGTTAAAAACTCAAATATTCAGCAGATCTTTAAATTAAGTGTTTTATAACTTCCTTTGTGTTGTAAGTGTCAAAATTGACAGGAATTACCAGTGCGACCCCGGCATTCAGCCAGAAGAGGTCCTAAGTCATGGGAGGTACAGAGCAGGGTGGGGGGGGTTAGGGGATGATCTTTTTTTCCCTCAGTCGCACATCAAAAAGAGAGACGTTTTCAGAATCGCCTCGAGACGCTGTCAATCATATGTCAGCGCCGTACAGCTACTGCCATCTATGGGACCAAAGTTTGCTCGAGCACGGCAAAACACACAACTTCTCGTAGCTCTCCACTTCCTGACTATAGCTGTCTTGAAATGAGCTGGCTACGTCGCATCGTTGCTGAGAAATGTGTGCTAAAGTCAAGAGAAGTTGCTATGGGAATAGGACAGAATTTGGAATCAGGAATGATAATGTGGAAGTGATTGATGACGTCATAGTTAGGCTTGGGTTAGGGTTAGGTCCATCAAAATCTGGTCATGTGCACAAATCCTTTAGCCTAACAACATATGTGATGCAGAGATGGCTAGCTCACTTTTGAAAATTTCATTAAAATTGACTGCAGAGCTGAAAAAGGCAAAATGAGCTGCTGATGAGAGGGAGAGAACAGGGTGGGGGAGGGGCAAATTAGCAACTTTTGAAGGGTGCGTCGTAGAGCGACAGTCGAGGCATCGTCGGAAAGGGCCCGACAACCTGAGCAAATTGCTTTGGAGCAGGTCTCTCTAAGTCAAAGGGTTAAAAAATAAAGGGGTCCTAAAGTCATTCCAAAATGCAATCTATTGAATTCCAGATTCTGGACTGTCTTCAGCAGGCCTCATAAATGACTTTTTCAGTCCTTTTGGGGCCCTTCCTTTGGGGCCACAGGGTCAGAAAAATAGACAAGTCATACGGGGATACCAGGTTGATTCACCGCAAGTTTCAAGTCTCTAGCTTGTCAAACGGCCGAATACCAGCCAAAAGACTCTATTTAGGACTAGGCCTAAATTTGGAATTTGTGACCTTTTGACCCTAAAATATAAAGGGCAATAACACAGGAATGCAAGGGGCTAGGGACAAGGGCCCAATTGTTCCCGACAGCCCTCGGGGAGCTTTATAACATATGTCAGAACCAGGTCCATAGTCACTTTTTTTAAGGGTCCGGCTCTGGTCTGACCACAAAACATAGGCCCATGAAAACTTGACGCCTGTTAGGGGATTATTCCAGGAAAGGTCAAAGATGCCATCTCAGTCATTTTAGGTCGTACGTTCTTGACCCAGACATCGCCGGAAAGGTCTCCCAGAGCCGGAGTCAGCCGTCTTGGACACAAAGCTCTACTACGTTGCAGTGAAGAGCTAGGTGGCGTTAAAGGGTGAGATTTTTTACCCTTTTAAGGGGTATAAGTCACCGACCGAAGCACTCAGCGATGTGGGACAGACACCAATGGAAAGCATTCAAAAAGGTCTATCACATATGTCTCCCCCTGCAGGTGGACGCCTTCTGGGGCAAACTCCGCAACGCAAGGTGTTATCGGGATAGCCTCTGGATTGTCTTGTAGTGCTCAGTCAGCCGATCGCATCGGTGGCATGCGGGTCTCTCTAAGTCAAAGGGTTAAAAAATAATGGGGTCCTAAAGTTATTCCAGAATACAATCTAGTGAATTCCAGATTCTGGACTATCTAGAGCAGGCCTCAAAAATGACTTTTTCAGTCCTTTTGGGGCCCTTCCTTTGGGGCCACAGGGTCAAAAAATGGACAAGTCATAAGGGGGATACCAGGTTGATTCACCGCAAGTTTCAAGTCTCTAGCTTGTCAAACGGCCGAATACCAGCCAAAAAGACTCTATTTAGGACTAGGCCTAAATTTGGAATTTGTGACCTTTTGACCCTAAAATATAAAGGGCAATAACACAGGAATGCAAGGGGCTAGGGACAAGGGCCAAGTGTTCCAACAGCCCTCAGGGAGCTTTATAACATATGTCAGAACCAGGTCCATGGGCTGCTCATGAGAGGGAGAGAACAGGGTGGGGGAGGGGCAAATTAGCAACTTTTGAAGGGTGCGTCATAAAGTGACAAACGAGGCATCATCGGAAAGGGCCCGACAACCTGAGCAGATTGCATTGGAGCAGGTCTCTGTAAGTCAAAGGGTTGAAAAATAATGGGGTCCTAAAGTCATTCCAGAATACAATCTATTGAATTCCAGATTCTGGACTATCTACAGCAGGCCTCAAAAATGACTTTTTCAGTCCTTTTGGGGCCCTTCCTTTGGGGCCACAGGGTCAGAAAAATAGACAAGTCATACGGGGGATACCAGGTTGATTCACCGCAAGTTTCAAGTCTGTAGCTTGTCAAACGGCCGAATACCAGCCAAAAAGACTCTATTTAGGACTAGGCCCAAATTTGGAATTTGTGACCTTTTGACCCTAAAATATAAAGGGCAATAACACAGGAATGCAAGGGGCTAGGGACAAGGGCCCAATTGTTCCCGACAGCCCTCGGGGAGCTTTATAACATATGTCAGAACCAGGTCCATAGTCACTTTTTTTAAGGGTCCGGCTCTGGTCTGACCACAAAACATAGGCCCATGAAAACTTGACGCCTGTTAGGGGATTATTCCAGGAAAGGTCAAAGATGCCATCTCAGTCATTTTAGGTCGTACGTTCTTGACCCAGACATCGCCGGAAAGGTCTCCCAGAGCCGGAGTCAGCCGTCTTGGAAACAAAGCTCTACTACGTTGCAGTGAAGAGCTAGGTGGCGTTAAAGGGTGAGATTTTTTACCCTTTTAAGGGTTATAAGTCACCGACCGAAGCACTCAGCGATGTGGGACAGGCACCAATGGAAAGCATTCAAAAAGGTCTATCACATATGTCTCCCCCTGCAGGTGGACGCCTTCTGGGGCAAACTCCGCAACGCAAGGTGTTATCGGGATAGCCTCGGGATTGTCTTGTAGTGCTCAGTCAGCCAATCGCATCGGTGGCATGCGGGTCTCTCTAATTCAAAGGGTTAAAAATAATGGGGTCCTAAAGTTATTCCAGAATACAATCTATTGAATTCCAGATTCTGGACTGGACCAGCCAAAAAGACTCTAGTTAGGACTAGGCCAAAATTTGGAATTTGTGACCTTTTGACCCTTAAAATAAAGAGTGATAACACAGGAATGCAAGGGGCTAGGGACAAGAGGCCAAGTGTCCCGACAGCCCTCAGGGAGCTTTATAACATATGTCAGAACCAGGTCCATGGGCTGCTCATGAGAGGGAGACAACAGGGTGGGGGAGGGGCGAATTAGCAACTTTTGAAGGTGCATCATAAATCGACAAACCAGGCATCATCGGAAAGGGCCCGACAACCTGAGCAGATTGCATTGGAGCAGGTCTCTGTAAGTCAAAGGGTTGAAAAATAATGGGGTCCTAAAGTCATTCCAAAATGCAATCTATTGAATTCCAGATTCTGGACTATCTACAGCAGGCCTCAAAAATGACTTTTTCATTCCTTTTGGGGCCCTTCCTTTGGGGCCACAGGGTCAAAAAATAGACAAGTCATACGGGGGATACCAGGTTGATTCACCGCGAGTTTCAAGTCTCTAGCTTGTCAAACAGCCGAATACCAGCCAAAAAGACTCTATTTAGGACTAGGCCTAAATTTGGAATTTGTGACCTTTTGACCCTAAAATATAAAGGGCAATAACACAGGAATGCAAGGGGCTAGGGACAAGGCCCAATTGTTCCCGACAGCCCTCGGGAGCTTTATAACATATGTCAGAACCAGGTCCATAGTCACTTTTTTTAAGGGTCCGCTCTGGTCTGACCACAAACATAGGCCCATGAAAACTTGACGCCTTTTAGGGGATTATTCCAGGAAGGTCAAAGATGCTATCTCAGTCATTTTAGGTCGTACGTTCTCAACCCAGACATCGCCGGAAAGGTCTCCCAGAGCCGGAGTCAGCCGTCTTGGAAACAAAGCTCTACTACGTTGCAGTGAAGAGCTAGGTGGCGTTAAAGGGTGATTTTTTACCCTTTTAAGGATTATAAGTCACCGACCGAAGCACTCAGCGATGTGGGACATACACCAATGGAAAGCATTCAAAAAGGTCTATCACATATGTCTCCCCCCTGCAGGTGGATGCCTTCTGGGGCAAACTCCGCAACGCAAGGTGTTATCGGGATAGCCTCGGGATTGTCTCGTAGTGCTCACTCAGCCGATCGCATCTGTGGCATGCGGGTCTCTCTAAGTCAAAGGGTTGAAAAATAATGGGGGATTAAAGTCATTCCAAATTTCCATCTAAGTGAATTCCAGAGTTTCATATATCTGAAAAGTGACTTTTTCATCCCTTTTGGGGCCTTCCTTTGGGGCCACAGGGTCAAAAAAAAGGATGATTCATACGGGTGATACCAGTTAGATTCAAACCAAGTTTCAAGTCTCTAGCTTGTCAAACACCGGAATACGAGCCAAAAAGGCTTGATTATTGACTAGATGAGAATCTGGAAGTTGACCTATTGACCTTTCATACATAAACGGCGATAACACAGGAATGCAACGAGCTAGGGACATGGGCCCAACTAGTAAATAGTCAAACAGTGGTACTTGCTAAAGCTAATGCAGGTTTAGCTTTACCTTCCATGTATTGTCAAAAAAGAAAAAGGCACCGGTAATGGTACTCCTGGTTTACTGGGATGGGGTTCGATTCCCTGCGGTGTCCTGCTGATTGTTTGGCATATACATGAAAGAAACTCAATGTAGTGAATGAAGCCAAACCATCACCAATAAAGAAGGAAAACTCTGCTGAGTTCAATGACACCTTAGACAAGACACTAGGCCACAGAGTTAATTATCTGTGAAAGGGGGCATGGCCGCATCATAGGGGACGGGCGGGCTATGACTTTGAACCAATTATGACATTTATATGTTGTCAGGGGCAGCCTCTGATGAATCCTGAAAAGTTGCTTCCAAATTCTCACCTATTGTATAACTCATAGATGAAAATCTGGAATCTTTTCAAAGGCTCATATTTCAAAGGCCGTTTGAGGAATCTGGCTAATTCTAATGATAAACGAAAGCCTAGACATTTATGCACACAACACAGTTCACTGTATGACTCTAGTTATATGTACTGAGGAGTGATGAAGCTTCAGATTGCTTCCAAATTCTCATCTATTGTATTCCTCATAGATGAAAATCTGGAATTATTTCAACGGCTCTTGTTTCAAAGGCTGTGTGAGAAATGGGCTGATTCTAATGAGAAATGGAAGCGTAGAGATTGATGAATACAACACTGGAAGACTATAGGTACATGTACTGAGGAGTTATGAAGATTTAGATTGCTTCCAAATTCTCATCTATTGTATTCTCATAGATGAAAATCTGGAATTATTTCAAAGGCTCTTATTTCAAAGGTTGTGTGAGAATCGGGCTGATTCTAATGAAAATGGAAGCCTAGAGATTGATGCATACAACACAGGTCACTGTAAGACTATAGGGCATGTACTTTGGAGTTATAAAGATTTAGATTGCTTCCATATCTCATCTATTGTAGGGCTCATAGATGAAAATCTGGAATTATTTCAAAGGCTCTTATTTCAAAGGCCGTTTGAGGAACCAGGCTGACTCTAATGGGAATGGAAGCCTAGACATTGATGCATACAACACAGGTCACTGTAAGACTCTAGGTACATGTACTGAGGAGTTATGAAGATGTAGAATGCTTCCATATTCTCATCTATTGTAGGGCTCATAGATGAAAATCTGGAATTTTTTCAAAGGCTCCTATTTCAAGGGCCGTGTGAGGAATCAGGCCGATTCTAATGGGGAATGGAAGCCTAGAGATTGATGCCTACAACACAGGTCACTGTAAGACTCTAGGTGCATGGAATGAGGAGTTATAAAGCTGGAAAGTTCTTCCATAATTTGATCTATTGTATGGCTCATAGATGATTTCTGGAATCTTTTCAAAGGCTCATATTTCAAAGACCGTGTGAGGAACCTGGCTGATTCTAATGGGGAATGGAAGCCTAGAGATTGATGCATACAATACAGGTCACTGTAAGACTCTAGGTACATGTACTGAGGAGTTATGAAGCTTGAGTGTGCTTCCAATTTTGATCTATTGTATGGCTCATAGATGAATTTCTGGAATCTTTCAAAGGCTCATATTTCAAAGACCGTGTGAGGAATCAGGCTGGTTCTAATGGGGAATGGAAGCCTAGAGATTGATGCATACAACACAGGTCACTGTAAGACTCTAGGTGCATGTAATGAGGAGTTATAAAGCTGGAAAGTGCTTCCAGAATTTGGAAAGTTCTTCCAAAATTTGATCTATTGTACGGCTCATAAATCGATTTCTGGAATCTTTTCAAAGGCTCATATTTCAAAGGCCGTGTGAGGAATCAGGCTGATTCTAAGGATAAATAGAAGCCTAGACATTGATACATACAACAAAGGTCACTGTAAGACTCTAGGTACATGTACTGAGGAGTTATGAAGACTTAGATTGCTTCCATATCTCATCTATTGCATTCCTCATAGCTGAAAATCTGGAATTATTTCAAAGGCTCTTATTTCAAAGGCTGTGTGAGGAATTGGGCTGATTCTAATGAAAAATGGAAGCCTAGAGATTGATGCATACAACACAGGTCACTGAAGACTCTAGGTACATGTAATGAGGAGTTATGAAGATTTAGATTGCTTCCATATTCTCATCTATTGTAGGGCTCATAGATTAAAATCTGGATTTTTTCAAAGGCTCATATTTCAAGGGCCGTGTGAGGAATCAGGCTAATTCTAATGATAAACAAAAGCCTAGAGATTGATGCATACAACAAAGGTCACTGTAAGACTCTAGGTACATGTACTGAGGAGTTATGAAGCCTTGAGTGTTCTTCCAAATTTTGATCTATTGTATGGCTCATAGATGAATTTCTGGAATTTTTCAAAGGCTCATATTTCAAAGACCGTGTGAGGAATCAGGTGGTTCTAATGGGGAATGGAAGCCTAGAGATGATTGCATACATACACAGGTCACTGTACGACTCTAGGTGCATGTAATGAGGAGTTATAAAGCTGGAAAGGCTTCCAGAATTTGGAAAGTTCTTCCAAAATTTGATCTATTGTATGGCTCATAAATCAATTTCTGGAATCTTTTCAAAGGCTCATATTTCAAAGACCGTGGGAGGAATCAGGCTGGTTCTAATGGGGAATGGAAGCCTAGAGATTGATGCATACAACACAGGCACTGTAAGACTCTAGGTGCATGTAATGAGGAGTTATGAAGATTTAGATTGCTTCCATATTATCCTTGTATGGCTCATAGATGAAAATCTGGAATTATTTCAAAGGCTCTTATTTCAAGGGTGTGTAAGGAATTGGCTTATTCTAATGTGAAATGGAAGCCTAGAGATTGATGCATACAGCAGATTTCAAAGTAAGACTCCAGATACATGTACTGAGGAGTTATGAAGATTTAGAGTGCTTCCATATTCTCATCTTGTATTCCTCATAGATGAAAATCTGGAATATTTCAAAGGCTATTATTTCAAAGGCTGGTGAGGAATTGGTTGATTCTAATGAAAAATTGAAGCCTAGAGATTGATGCATACAAACAGGTCACTGTAAGACTCTAGGTACATGTACTGAGGAGTTATGAAGTCTTGAAAGTGCTTCCAAATTTGATCTATTTCATTGCTCATAAATGAAATCTGGAATTTTTTCAAAGGCTCATATTTCAAGGGCCGTGTGAGGAATCAGGCTAATTCTAATGATAAACAAAAGCCTAGAGATGATGCATACAACACAGGTCACTGTAAGACTCTAGGTACATGTATGAGGAGTATGAAGATTTAGATTGCTTCCATATTTCATCTATTGTAGGGCTCATAGATGAAAATCTGGAATTATTCAAAGGCTCTTATTTCAAGGCTGTGTGAGGAATCTGGCTGATTCTAATGAAAAATGGAAGCCTAGAGATTGATGCATACAACACAGGTCACTGGAAGACTCTAGGTACATGTACTGAGGAGTTATGAAGTCTTGAAAGAGCTTCATAATTGATCTATTGTATGGCTCATAGATGAATTCTGGAATCTTTTCAAAGGCTCATATTCAAAGGGTGTGTGAGGAATCGGGCTGATTCTAATGAAAAATGGAAGCCTAGAGATTGATGCATACACACTGGAAGACTATAGGTACATGTACTGAGGAGTTATGAAGATTTAGATTGCTTCCATATTCTCATCTATTGTATGGCTCATAGATGAATTTCTGGAATCTTTTCAAAGGCTCATATTTCAAAGACCGTGTGAGGAACCAGGCTGATTCTAATGATAAAACAAAAGCCTAGAGATTGATGCATACAACAAGGTCACTGTAAGACTCTAGGTACATGTACGAGGAGTTATGAAGCCTTGAGTGTGCTTCCAAATTTGATCTATTGTATGGCTCATAGATGAATTTCTGGAATCTTTTCAAAGGCTCATATTTCAAAGCCCGTGTGAGGAACCAGGCTGATTCTAATGGGGATGGAAGCCTAGAGATTGATGCATACAACAAGTCACTGTAAGACTCTAGGTACATGTACGAGGAGTTATGAAGCCTTGAGTGTGCTTCCAAATTTTGATCTATTGTATGGCTCATAGTGAATTTCTGAATCTTTTCAAAGGCTCATATTCAAAGACCGTGTGAGGAATCAGGATGGTTCTAATGGGGAATGGAAGCCTAGACATTGATGCATACAACAAAGTCACTGTATGACTCTAGGTACATGTACTGAGGAGTTATGACGATTTAGATTGCTTCCATATTCTCATCATTGTATTCCTCTAGATGAAAATGTGGAATTATTTCAAGGCTCTTATTTCAAAGGGTGTGTAGGAATTGGGCTGATTCTAATGTGAAATGGAAGCCTAGAGATTGATGCATACAGCAGATTCAAAGTAAGACTCCAGGTACATGTACTGAGGAGTTATGAAGACTTAGATTGCTTCCATATTCTCATCTATTGCATTCCTCATAGATGAAAAATCTGGAATTATTTCAAAGGCTCTTATTTCAAAGGCTGTGTGAGGAATTGGGCTGATTCTAATGAAAAATGAAGCCTAGAGATTGATGCATACAACACAGGTCACTGGAAGACTCTAGGTACATTACTGAGGAGCTATGAAGATTTAGATTGCTTCCATATTCTCATCTATTGTAGGGCCCATAGATGAAAATCTGGAATTTTTTAAAGGCTCATATTCAAGGGCCTTGTGAGGAATCAGGCTAATTATAATGATAAACAAAAGCCTAGAGATTGATGCTACAACACGGTCACTGTAAGACTCTAGGTACATGTACTGAGGAGTTATGAAGCTTGAGTGTGCTTCCAAATTTGATCTATGTATGGCTCATAGATGAATTTCTGGAATCTTTTCAAAGGCTCATATTTCAAAGGCCGTGTGAGGAATGAGGCTATTCTAATGAGATATAGAAGCCTGAGAGAGATACATACACACATGTCACTGTAAGACTCTAGGTGCATGTAATGAGGAGTTATAAAGCCGGAAAGTGCTTCCAGAATTTGGAAAGTTCTTCCAAAATTTGATCTATTGTATGGCTCATAAATCAATTTCTGGAATCTTTTTAAGGCTCATATTTCAAAGGCCGTGTGAGGAATCAGGCTGATTTAAGGAGAAATAGAAGCCTAGAGATTGATGCACACAACACAGGTCACTGTAAGACTCTAGGTGCATGGAATTAGGAGTTATAAAGCTGGAAAGTGCTTCCAAAATTTGGAATTTGTGACCTTTTGACCCTAAAATAAAGGCACAGGATTGCAAAGGGCTAGGGACAAGGGCCCAAGTATTCTGATTCTGATAGGTACATGTACTGAGAAGTTATGAGGCCAGACAGTGCTATCAATGTATGTGGCAGACTCAAATGCACACTCAGACAGGTGATAAAGATGAGTATTTTATTGTCTATTTATTAAGTCCATTAACACCGGGAAGCAAACTCGAACTAAATGTCACATACATACAGACACCTACAAATTGGCAGAGGTGGCAAGTGGGAATGGTGAATATTTAATTGCTGCAATGAGGGGTTTCTTGGGCTGATTCTATAAGAAATGGAACGGAGAGTGCTTTCAGTTTTGTTGCAATCACCACAATCAGGCCCAATGGAAGCATTTAAAAGTTATATCACACTGTATGAAATCATTGACATAGGAAAAATATGGGCACGTGAGAGGCATTAAGTGAAAATTAATGAAATATATCAAATTTGGAATAATTCCATTTTCCCAACTATTACGTCAAGCGCCCTCTGGTGGATGGTCAAATATGCATGGTGAGTAATCCTTATGAAATTAGTATCAAAAATTTGCGCAAAATTATTACAAATTCAGCTGTTGCAAGAATGAAAGCTCTATGTCATTCAGGGAATTTTAAAAAGTCAATTAAGTGAAATTCCAGAACTGAACGGAGGCCACTTTGGGGCTCAGGAGGCCAGAGGAACCTGCCAGTATTAGTCCCGTTGTTCTACGACCTTCGTTAAAATGTGGAAGAGGTTAGGGTTGACCCTAATTAGGGTTAGGGTTAGGGTTAGGGTTAGGGTTAGGGGTTAGGTTAGGGTTAGGGGTTAGGGTTAGGTGTTAGAATTTATCTCGATGATCCCCCCCGCTTCATCCGTCGACTGGGCGGCTTAGATAGGGGATCAAGGTAGGTGCACGGGCCGGCGCATCAGTATGAACTTACCATTCCTACAATGTCTCTACCAATTCTTTTCGATTTTGGAAGTACATTCAGTACTTTTAACAGCATGATCCTTTGGTTTTTCCTAAAAAGGGTCACGTTTGATCGGACAGTCAGTTGTCACTTTTGAGCCGATCAGTTTTGTTGTTTCTGAATAGGTAAATGTTTCAATAATGCTTTCCTCATTGTTGTTCAATGAGTGATAGTACTTGTGACAGCATATCGTTTTCAACCCACAACATCGCCCACAGTTCTTGTTATCAGGAAAATGTTTTTAAGTTTAAACATTTTAATTATTAAAAGAGTTTGTTTTTCATTGGTTTGTTTGGTTAGTCCGAGTGTTTATTTCACATAATAATAGGAGGACGAAGCCTTGGAGGTAATTTTCATGAGGGTAAGTATATTTGAGTTTCAGGCAAGTTTTCATTTGTGCTATCGTCTGTAAGAAATGTCTTTTACAGAGTCCATATTTAATCAGAAGAGTTAGAAAGCGAGAGAAAAAGAGGAGGGATGATGAGGAAGAATTTACAAAACATCAAACTATCGTGTGATACCCTGCGTAGTAGGATTTATGATATAGGGCAAAGGTCAAAAGATAAAAGAGAAGAAAAAACGAACTTAATATTTTGAAGGGTTATAATTTTAAGTCTCTATGTTTTAAAAGTAAAAAATTATAAAAATTTACTAGTAACATATGATTTATGGGACAACATCAGTAGAGAACCCCAGTATCATCGAGTGTTTCGGACTACCTTCTAGACATCTCCACTGAGGGCGGCCCACCCAGGATCGATCAATTCCGGGGTGTGTCCCCTAGTTAATAGTTTAGATCTATGGAAGTAAGTGGTAACCATATAAATTGAAATTAGAAAACTACGTTTTAATGAAGGGACTAAATTTGTAATAAAATTAGGTGCAGCGGTTAACTAATTTAGGAAGGAAGCAGCTTAGTGTTCGAAGCGAAATAAGGAAAATAAGATAAACGTCACTATTAATATGTTAAACCGGAGAAAGGTTTTAGACGAAGCGAGTTAGGAGGCTAAAGGTGATCACCTGGACATAAATTAACGAACATTCAACGACAGTGGACGCATTCGAAGATACGGCGAGAGAGGTAAGTAAAAGGTAAGTAAAGGTAAGGGAAAGGAAAAAAGAACCTAAGAGTCTAACAATAAAGGATTAATATTATAAAGATAACATACTGATCCAAAACTATATTCGACACTAGTAGCTAGTTACTCAGGATAAAGAAGTGAAATGGAGGGGCCTAGGTCCCGTTGCATCCACGGCCTGATCAACTAAAACGGATCAGGGGATGTGGAATTTAGATGGTAAAAATTTAGAGAATCGGGATTAAACCAGATGAGGCCAGATATACGTATGTAGTGCAAATGGGCTGTTTGCATTTGGCGAGGCTAAACCTCATAGAAGACCGGGCGACGTTTAAGGTCCTGATGCCCGGGAACACCACTCCCACAGTGCTGCCCTAAAATCGGGACATGGGGGGGCCGCATACTTACCGCCTCTTCTGAGGAAACCGTTCGTTAAACCACGCTAGTATCCACGGTTAGAACCCAGAACAAGGCCGAAGCTTTAAGATCCGACGATCTAGAAGGTCTAGAGGTCTAAGCTATCAATCTAGAAGGGACCCAAACAAGGGGGTCAAGTCCCTTCTCTAAAAGTAACCCAGCCTAGGGCCAAGCTAACCTTCCTAAAAATAACCCAGCGAGGGCCAAGTATTTTATTATGAGCATTCCTGTACTCCATAAACGCACCGTCCCAGGAAATGCTGAAGCTAAAGCTAATAAAAGCCAATTAGATCGTTTTCGAGGAAAAATTTCTTAAGAAATTTATCCCGAAAACAGAAAGTTTTAGACCTTTCCTGTGTACCATACACCGCAAGACCCCAGAAGTTTCAGAGCTCTATGTCTAAACATACGCATAACCTGTGTCCCATACAACGCACAACCCCATGTATGCAGAGTGACA
>NW_022603126.1:0-50456 GCF_008692095.1 Etheostoma spectabile
AGCTCGTCTAAACAGCTGAAATGTTTGGCCTGCACATGTCGCCTAAAACGCTGCACTTCCTGAAACTGCGAGGCGAGAGAGAGAGCGTAAATTACCTTTGTCCCTAATATCGTTATTTGTTGAATGAGTGTGACGTTGACGTCACACCCAAACTTTCGAACCCACTGTATAGTTCACATTCATATACTGTACTTACAATCTATGCAATCTATGAAAAAAGTAAAGTACATAGCTAATTCATTGTATTTATGAAAATGAAAAAAAACTGAGCTTTCACTGCTTTTTCACTTTGCCCTCATTGGACCGGGTCCAGAATCAAAACCATGATGCAGATTTGACAAGTCTGTGTATTGTGGACATGGTCCAATATGACTAGACATGTGAAAAAAGCTGGGAATTGGACAGCCCTCATTCACACACACACACAGTTCATCTTTGCATTTTCCAAATCTGAAAACTGTAGTCTTCAGCATCATGTGCACTGGTTGAATTAAACAGCTTGTATGCCTGTCACATCTACTGTAGAAATGTCACTGTGTTCACTTTGAAGGAATCACTGCACATGGCTCAGCACTTGTAATGACATTTTGAGCATGGTTAGAGGCTATAAACAAGTTTAAAACTTGTTGGGTGCAAACTCTAGCAGGAGGATAACATGGTGTAGGCACCACTGAAGGGTTTCATTTTTCTCTCTACTGACAGACCTCCAAATTCACTAAAAGAGCTATGTGTTGAAATTGACCAGAATTCTCCTTTAACAGAAGGATTCCTTTTTAAAGTATTTAAAAAAAAAAAGTGAATATGGCTTTAACAGGCTGAAAAAGATTTCAAATTAGCTTTAATTGGACATTTAAGCCTTTAATTTTAATCATACAGACAGGTCCGATGTTACCCAAGTGACACATTAGTTATGGCTCACCCTGTTTTGGAATGAGCCTGACATAAGGATTCCTTTTAAGAGTAGCCTGAAGAAAAAAAAAAAAAGAGAAAAGGAACAGAAGGACTCAAACGCAACGGCTTGCCAAAAGAAGGATTTATTAAATAAGAAAAAGGAGAAGTGGGGAGGCAGACGCCAGGGATCGAGACTGGGAGACTCGGGGAGTGGAAGAGCCGGGAGCGTGGAGCCGAGGAGGAGACCACCAAACCAGGAAGGGGAACGGAGTCAGGCTGAGCGGGATGCCGTGGGAGGGCGACCGAGAGGGGAAGCAGCTGACCGGAGACGGGAGCGAGAGTGGAGGTGATGACTGGGGGAGAGAAAAAACAAAAGAGGTAAGTACTAGTAACACAGGGATTTAAATGTTTCACACGAGCGAGAGGCTTGTTACAAGTTTCACCAGGGTGAACGAAGCACCGATCAAGCGGAGTGGATGGAGAGCTGGGGTGGATGTACTGTCGTTAATTGGAGATGGCAGGCAGGTGTGGGCGGCGGGAGCAGGTGACTGTGGATGGAACCACGTGTGGATTGTCAGCTGGCTTCACCAGGAGGGGGAGTGAGAGACAAGACAGCAGGGAAAAAACAGGGTAGGCCGATAGCAAACTCAGAAACATAGAAAACAAAACAAATACTCACGGCCAGCCGGACCCCAAGCATAACATAAAACATATTTCAAATATAGCTTTAATTGGACATGTAACCTTTAATTTTAAAATCATACATCAGAATGGGCTTAAATGTCTTATTTCCATCAGAAACCACTGTTCACAAACTGCTCCAAACAGCTCTATTGCAGTCCATATATATATATATATATATAATATATATATATATATATATATATATATATATATTATATATATATATAGTTTTATGTCCTGTAAGTTTAACATTGTAAAGTCTCCTCTGCAATTGTTCAACTTCTACCAGCAGGCATTGATGGCATGGAAGTTATGTTACGTAGTTATGTTTCTCTCCACACAAAACAATAATCTGGAATAATAAAATATCACTATTAAATAAAGACTATTTACTTTAACAAATTGGATACAGAGCACCTTTACGATGAATTGTAATTTTTTTACAATAAAACATAGTCATGTAAACAAGAGAATATGCGTTGTGCCAGGTTCTAGAAAAATGCCATATATACTGGAACTTGTGTCCTGAGAACCAAATCATTTCCTATTACTTTTAATACAGTTGGTAAGCAAAGCTTTACCATCTGGCATCCACCAGCTAATGACAGCTCAAGCTGGAATTGGTGAGAGAACAGAATTAAAGTTGCATCTCAATGGAATAGTAATTGAAAGTCCTAAATGCATAAACAAAAATATCAGAAATATTTCAGAACAAAAGCAGATTACACCAAGAGGTAAATTCTTTTAGAATTTGTTACTTTCAGAGGTAGGATGGGAAAATAATTGGCTTTTCCCTGTATAAATAACAAAGTAAAGGCGATATACCCGAAAAATCTTGCTTCAAATATACCCATCAAACTTACCATCTCAAAAAACACAGAGATTGATGCCAAGATTAGCTTTGTGATAATGACATGGAAAAATCGGCACATTAAGTATTTCATGAAGCTTTTGTCAGGCTTGGAATAATTTATACTATGCAAAACAAAGACGCAAGTTAAAATAGACTGGAAGAGTGTCATCACTGGTTTTGACTACAGCGAAATATATTAACCTCATGTTATTATTAGGCAAATATATTCATAAATCTAAACCATGCTTTAACCCTCTTAACCCCAAACCTGCTGGGGGGCTTTGAAAAAAGCCTGTTTTGTTTAAAAGATCGACAAAGAAAAAACACTTACCCTAGAAAGAAGTGAAAAAAGAAATTGTTGTATGTAATTGGATAAAAAGTGGATAAAAAACTCACATAGAAGATTTCCAACTTCAAAAATTGTAAAAAAAATAAATAAATACAATTTTATTTTTTATTTGCATGATCAAGAAACTGTAAAATGCATAAAATTGTTTTTTCCCCTCTATTTTATTTAATAAATTATCAAATACAATTAACTAACGTTTATCATTTTTATGTTTTATGCCAATATAACTCTGTTATGTGTTGTTCAACAGACATTTAGGAGCTATTCCTACTTCTGGCCATGGTTGTGTTTGGGAATGTGAGATACCGGATTAGCATATGGGGTGAAAAATGAGATCACAGTGAGTATTATGTGACATGAGCAAAAAAACGCTTAAAAATGGCTTGGGTTGTAAGAGGAAAAAAAATATTTCTGCGATTTAAAGCTGTGAATGTTGAATTGTTATCTGCTTTTAGAAATGCAATGAGATAAGTTGTATTCAATTGTATTCAAAAGTTGTAGTCAATTACTAATGTCTGTATTTGTATGTTTTAAATTGTTGAATAAAGTTTTTTAAAAAAATCCTTCACTTCATAACAAACTATGACATCATCATTGGCTTTCATGTGAAGAATGCGTTGATCTTTTACTGAGGTCACTATCTTTTACTTAGGTCAGTATCTTCGATCCATTGCACATTTAGTACGCAGACACGGAACGTTACACACAATTGTGAGAACTTGCAGCTCAAGTTTCAGCACTCCAGAACATAGAACTAGAATTCTATTCATTGCTCCAGACTGCTAAACTCTCAGCACAATTGCATTGTTTTCATTCAAATAGAAATTTGAACTAAACCAGGATTGACATCTTAAGGGTTGACATTTTAATTCTTAAGCAACTCTATTGAACTGGTTTATTCGGTCGGAGGACCTAACTGAGAACGCTAAAATGGATTCTAGAAGTGAACTTTCAAAGACGGACAAAATGTTTACTGCTGAAAATATGGATGACATTGTAACGCTATTTCATGAGGCGGATGCTGATGGAGGTGGAGGATTGGACATTGAAGAATTCTGTGAAGGACTGAAGCAGTTATTCCCTACTATGGATGAAGAAGATCTCATTGCCCTCCACATGAAGATTGACACAAATGGAGATGGAAGTGTGGACCTCGGGGAGTTAACAGACTACCTGGTGAACAAAAACAAGGCATCACAAAATATGGCTTTTAAAAATCAAATCTTTCCAAACCTATCGAAATGATATCGGTGGATCACCATAAAGCGATTGTTCGTCTGATTCACCGTCCCTTCGAGAATGACAGGAAACCTGATCATGGTTCAGAGGTTTATTAGGACAAACCAGCACTTACCAAAAAGGTCAATACCTCTCCATCAGCTCGAATGGTATCCTCAACTTCTGGCCTGACAGCTTTGACACCCCATACCCGTTCATTATACAAAAAGGAAAACACACTTCCTTTTTCACACAACAAGAAAATGCACGTTACTGACATGGTCTACATCAGTGAACTCAAACAACTGGCTATCTCCACTTCTGACAGGGAACTAATATTCTATCGCTGCAATGAATTCCCTAAGTTGTTTTCAACCAGCCACTCTTTAATAGTAGAGGACAACATAGTGAATACCATGAACTACTGGTCCAAAGGCACTAAAGCAGTGTTTTCCTTTGGCGATGTAAAAGGTTTTTTGTCTGTGTTTGTCTCCTACAACATATGTGAAAACGGCCTCTTCTTCAACGGTGCATATGAGAAAATCTCTCTGCGGGATTATCCAACTGTTTATGTTTCAACCCTGTTAAAAAACCCCTCTAAAGACTTTCTATGTGTGAAGGTCAACATCTTTAATGACATTTGCAGTCAGATCCAATATTTTCCATCACTTAGGTCGTTTGCTATCTGCGGTAGTTCATCCAAGACAATGGTCCTTGCTTCTCTACCCAAGACATCCACAACCAAAATGTCTACAACAGTCTTTAAGAGCAGAGGACATGTGGACTTCTTCACCTGTGTAGAATACTCCACTTCCTCTGGGTATCTGCTGACCGGTGGGACGGATGCCCTACTGAGGACATGGTTTCCCCACAAAACAGTGTCATGCGTCCAGGAATTAAAGGGACATGCCAAACCCATCACCCATATAATGTTAAATCCCAAGGAAAAAGTTTTTGTTAGTTTATCGCTGGACCACCATATATGTGTTTGGTCAGAGGATGCACTGATCTGTTTGCAAAGCTTCAAGATAAAAGAAATGATGCAGAGTCCTATCTCCAGTGTGTGTTACAACACACACAACAATGAGTTAGTCCTAGCTAACACAGATATTGGCAAATATCTTGGAAGAGGAACTGATGTGTTTAAAAATGCATTAACATCGCATGACAAGCCCCTGTGCTGTGCTCTCTATCACAACATTTTCAAACAGGTTGTCTCTGTTTGCCAAAATGGCGTGGTGACAGTGTGGGATATCTTAACAGGAACGGCCGCCATGCAGTTCAAGGTGACTCCAGATCAGTACGTGGGGCATGTTGCTATTTCATTGATGGACTAAAGCGCAGACTGATCACAATTTCCCAGGATGGAAAAGTTAAACTTTGGAACTTCAACAACGGAACAGAGCTTGCCATTCTTCCTGTTACCGTACAAAGGGAGGTGACAGGTATCGTCTGTGTAGACAATAGGGTGTTTGTGTCGGGAAAGAACTCCAAGATCATTTATGACCTGGACATACACGGATATGACAACAGATTTTTGAAGCATGATTATTTAGATGACATTTGCTCAATGGATGTCCATGAAAACACACTGGTTACTGCCTCCAGCAATGGAAATATTGTCATCTGGGAGGCCGCCAGTGGCGAAGTTCTCTACTGGCTCAATGGCAGCAACAGCCCTCGAACAAACATGGCAGACAAAACCACTCAGGGCCAGACAGGGAGTCTGCTTGGTCACAAGAGTCCAAAGCATGTCAGAGGCACTGGGAAAAGACCTCTAAATAGTAAATCCCTGAATGGGAACAACACTGCTGTGATTAACACACCTCTTATCATATGTCTGAAGACCAGGGAGGTTAAAGTTCACACAGCCACACTGCTGACGTCTTCAGATGGCAACATATATGCCTGGTCTGTTATTAGCAAGGGAGGATTGATTGGAAAGTTCAGAGCAGTGAAGGATGAAGGAGCAGTCATTACCACCATGTCAACTGATCCCAATGACCAGATATTACTGACCGGGGATAGTACCGGAAAGATTTATCAGTGGGACATTCAGGCTTTTGGGTTTAAAAAACAGGCAAACAACGAGCCATTTGAGGATATAAATGGGTGGTGCGTGTCATTGTGTCCACCTCCTCTGTTGCACTCCTGGCAATCTCACATCACAGGGGTGGTGAGTGTTCACTGTAACCCAACTTGTGAAAAGTTAATTACCGCAGGGAACTGCAATGTCTGTCTGTGGGAAAACACAGGAACCTACATAGGCCTCTTTGGGAAAGACCAATGGGGTGCTTCACAAATCAGCCTTGAGGAGAATGCTGAACAGGAGGAGACCGGCAGACCAAGCACAACGAAGACCAGCAACTTTCCATTGGCACGTCCTGTCTTTCCAACAAAATCAAAGTCAGAAGAACTGACAGACAGCATTAAAAGCCTCTGTGACAGAATAGACAAGGTAGTCAGCCCTAAGAAGCCTGGAGCCAAATTAACAGAGGATCTACTTGATCGTGTAAATAGACGGATGATGAAGATTCAGTCAGGACTTGACTTAATAAAAAGTGAGGCTCAATTACAATTAGAGTTTAAAGAAACTCACAAACCCCTGGAAAATCTGTATTTTAGTGAGGTCAACAAGGGGTCTAAAACTACATCAACACCATGTCCACCAAACACCAGGCCAACTACAGGTTGCACTAATGACACCATCAGCTTAGCAAACATGCAGCAATCTGATGGTGCCGTCAAGCAGGGGACTGAACCCACTTCAAAACAAGTACATTTGCAGCTCACACAAAGTCAATTCAAGCCACACCCGCCCCTCATCAGAGGTGGATCTGCTCATGACCAACTCTCTTACCGGACTGCATATTTGGACCAGACTATGTCCAAATATGGGCGTGTGCTCAAGCTTCAGCAGAGAAACACATTACAAGGCAGTGTCCTGACACCAGTTCCACCAAACACCCTGCCAGGCATGGAGGGGTCTCAGCAAAAACCGGACCATGTACACTTGCCACCCATCAAGGATAAGGTGCATCGCCCACATCATCAGACCCGTTCAAAATTTCAGCAGAGAGACACCTTAAAAGGCGGTGTCCTCACACCAGTTCTACCAAACACCCTGCCAGCTATGAAGACCTCGCCACACATGCAGCTGGACCCCTCTAGGTCCAAATATGGGCGTGTGCTCAAGACTCAGAAGAGAGACACATTACAAGGCAGTGTCTTCACTCAAGTTCCACTAAACACCCTGTCAGGTACAAAGGGGTCTTGGCAAACACCGGACCATGTACACTTGCCACCCATCCTTGATAAGGTGCAGAGCTCACATCCTCAGACCCAGATTCAGCAGAGAGACACATTCAAAGGCGGTGTCCTCACACCAGTTCCACCAAACACCCTGCCAGCTATGAAGACCTCGTCACACATGCAGCTGGACCAGACTAGGTCCAAATATGGGCGTGTGCTCAAGACTCAGGAGAGAGACACATTAAAGGGCAGTGTCTTCACTCAAGTTCCACCAAACACCCTTTCAGCCATGGAGGGGTCTCAGCAAACACCGGACCATGTACACATGCCACCCATCGATGATAAGGTGCATTGCCCACATCATCAGACCCGTTCAAAGTTTCAGCAGAGAGACACGTTAAAAGGCAGCTTCCTTCCACTGTGTCAACCAAACACACTACCAGCTTTGAAGACCTTACCACACATTCAGCTCTCGGCTAGTACAGTCAAGCACGGGTATAAAATCACATCAAAGTATGTACCCTTACCACCCATCTCTGATAAGCTCACCACAGACTGCACTAACGCTACAAGGAGCTCATCAAGATTACTCAGGAGAGGCATTAAAAGGTGAGGTTCTCTCACTATTTCCGACAACCACAACCACCATTTCCAATCACTGGCAGCATGAAGGGTGATTGTGTGGGTTTAGTCCAGGTGATCTGGTTTCCTTAAACAATTGTGTGAGTTCATTCCAGGTGATCTGGTTTCCTCAAACAATTGTATAGGTTTTCTCCGGGTGAACAGGTTACTCCCACAATTAAAATAAATAAATAAATGTATACTAAAAAAACAGTATTTGTTGAATATCAATGTTTTGGTATGAACATTAGCTTGTGACCTTGTTCATTGTGCCCGCTACAACCCAGCTTCTTAGGAGAGATCTACCGAAGGCACGGAGAAAAAATGAGCAAAAACGTGATAAATTATGGACATCAAGTGGACAAATCCTGGATTTAACAGTTTGGACTTAATGCTCAACGACCCCGAAAAAGGCACACGTTCCAGGCTGGATAGAAAACCATTCACTTCATAACAAACATCCTTATGGGTGTTCATGTGACTTTCATGTGAAGAATGCACTGATCTTTTACTTAGGTCTCTATCTTCGACCCACTGGACATTTTGGCACACAGAAACACAATTCTGAGAGCTTGCAGCTCAGGTTTCAGCGCTCCAGAACATAGAAACAGAATTTATTCATTGCTCCAGACTGCTAAACTCTCAGCACAATTACATTTTTTTCATTCCAATAGAAATTTGAACTAAACCAGGATTGACACTTTAATTCTTAAGCAACTCCACTAAACTACATTCTAAGAAGAGATGTGTTAGAAATTATCTACAGAGTGTGCTCAAGGACAACAAGCAAATGTGTGTGAATCATGTGTATACATATATATATATATATATATATATATATATATATATATATATATATATATACATACTACCGGTCAAATGTTTGGGGTCACTTAGAAATTTCCATTGCACTCCATTATAGACAGGATACCAGCTGAGATCAGTTGCCTTGTTTTTTTAACCAGGGCAGCAGTTTCCAGATTACATTATTTGCTGACATAATTGTAAATAGGTTTGCCAGTGTTTTTCTAGTTAGTTTTTTAAAATGATATCAGATTAGTAAACATAATGTGCCTTTGGATGATTGGAGGAATGGTTGCTGATAATGGGTAATGTAGATACACTACCGGTCCAAAGTTTGGGGTCACTTAAAAATTTCCATACCACTCCATTATAGACAGAATACCAGCTGATCTGAGTGGGGGGGCTGATCTTTAATGCAATATCTACATTACCCACGCGTTAGTGCACCATTTGTACCATAATTGTATTAAATTAAATGGTAAGCCTTACTCCTCTGAGATGGGCGAGTTTTTCTTACGTTACACACAAAGCTAACAGGCTATAGTTAGCCTGTACCATAGACAGTTAAAGAAGGCCTGCACGTATGCTAGCGGATATAGCTAACGTTGCGTAGCCAGCCAGCAACTTGCGCAGTAGAGTTTTGGCGAGCTAACCACGACAGCGTTGTCGACCACAATCAACCTGCAGAGATGTGTGAAATGGAGACACGAATAACGTTTCCTTTCCCAGAGATCCTGAACGTTATTTTCATTTGTGACGTTAAAGACAAAGGAAGGGTAGCCCGAGTGTGAAGGGACTCAATTTGGCCACAAGTTGGTGTGGAAGCATGGACTGTATACTGGTTCACCCTGGAAGCCTGGACATGCTTTTCCCCCTCGGAAACCTAGACTCGATACTTCAGTACTTTAAATAAAGCTGTTAATTCACACTCCTGGCTCTGCGTTCTGTACACCACTCACACCTAACAGTTACCACTTCATAAGTACGTATTAGGCATATCATTTATATATTTTATTGGATGTACTGTATGGATGTTTTATTGTATTTAAACTGTTAGAATTAGATCTTGACATGCATGTCCTTGTATAGTTTTTAGTTTTCACTTTAAAAATGTAAATGCAGTAAATATTAGGTAGATTTGATTCGATCATTACATTGAATAAGTTGTTTTTTTTTCCTATGCAATTTGTGATCATACTTTTGTTATAATACATTTACAATAACCCTACACAGATTAAACAGCAATTATTGCATTTTCAATTACAATTGATTTAATTATAAATTATACCAAATTACCAATGTCCTCTTGTATGACTACAATACTGTTTGTCCCTATAGTTACGTCAGAAAAACAAAATGTAGCTCTAGAAAGACCTTTATTGCACATTGAAATGGGCATTAACTTAAAAATTACATAAACCACAAACATTGTATCTTTTTATTTAAGATTATGTTGAAAATTGAATTAAAAAATGTAGTTCACCTTTTACAATCCAGTGGAAATTCCATACATAAAACACTGTGGGTTAAGGTAAATAAATAATTGTCACAAGACAAGTCTACATAATAAAAAGAAGTAGTTGAATCTCTAGTGCCACATTGTTAATTCCAGTAGTAGCTGCAGGTCCTCCGCCATTCCTGCGACCAGGTTGACGGCTTCGACATCTCCCAGGTCATTCCCGCCACAGTGTAGGGACTGGAAAAAGAACGGGAGAAGGCTCTTCCACCGCAGACCACCCCAGCCAAACCAACAGATGTAGACATCTTCAATTCAATTTGATTGTTTCAAGTATTGGTACATACTGACAAGTGTCTGGTGCCAAAACCGGCTTCATTTGTCCCCGTTTCCGTCCAGTATCTGCCCTGTGACCAAGAAAAAATTCCTCTGGCTGGACCAGGTGAAATCTTTCTAAAAAGTGTGTATTCTTCATTTTTAAAGGAGGAGGTCTATGTCAAACATTTGTTTGGCACTTTTAAACTGTCCCATTAGTAGCACAAGTTCATGTGGTGCATCCATATTTTTAGAATATATCAAGGGTTAAAGGACTTATGTGTCAACAGGATTTGGAAAAACTGGTGCATGCTTTCATCTACAGTAGATTTGACTACTGTAACGGGGTCTTTACAGGTCTCCCTAAAAAATCAATCAGACAGCTGCAGCTGATCCAGAACGCTGCTGCTCGGGTCCTGACTAAGACCAAGAGACTGGATCACATCACTCCAGTTCTGAAGTCTTTGCACTGGCTTCCTGTGCCTCAAAGAATTGATTTCAAAGTACTTCTGCTGGTTTATAAATCACTTAACAGTTTAGGGCCAAAATACATTTCTGATCTGCTGCTACACTATGACCCCCCCAGACCTCTCAGGTCATCTGGGACAGGTCTACTTTCTGTCCCCAGAGTCAGAACTAAACAGGGGGAAGCAATTTAGTTTCTATGCTCCTCATATCTGGAATAAACTCCCAGAAACCTGCAGATCCACTGCTACTCTCAGTTCTTTTAAATCACGGCTGAAGACCTTTCTTTTTCATGCTGCCTTTCTTTAAATGACTGTTCATTTCTTTAATGTTTAATTTCTTATGCTGCACTGTAACTTTTATTCTTGTGTTTTATGTGTCTTAATGTTTATATTTTTATCTGATTATTCATGTGTTTTATCAGTTTTAATTTTTTATCTGCTTTTTAACTGATTTTGTGTAAAGCACTTTGAATTGCCCTGTTGCTGAAATGTGCTCTACAAATAAAGCTGCCTTGCCTTGAACCCTGATGAAACAGAATTTTGTAATGTAGCTACAGTTGTTTCCACAAGTGTAGTGATTGAAAACATGTATGTGTCCAGAACAAACCAGGACGGGAGGCCAGGTACAAAATAAAAATGGAATTTTATTCACACAGTTTGCATAGATTCAAAACACTAAAAAAATAATGGCCAACAAGCACCAATGTGGAACTACACAGTAGCGACTTTAAAAAAATGCAATGGCACCGTCTCAATTACTTGATATAAAAAGCAAAATTGTACTGGAATAGTTTAGAGGCTATTAATGCGTTAGGACCTAATACACACAATAAAAGAGCAATAGAACAAAACATCACAGCACACTTTAAAACTCACACATTACATGCAGGGACAATAGAAGGCAACACCTTCAACCACCCTAGCAAGCAATAAGGGGTCTCTAAAGCTATCTTGGAGCCTATAACCAGCCCTAAAATTGCGCAGCGTCCGTCAGGGATATTGCTCTTTACCCTTTAATAATAATAATAATAAATTTGAAATGGACAAAAACAAACCCAATTGAAAAAGAAAACAAGTTGTAGACATACTTACTACTTTAAATTAATGTGGGAAAAAACAATGACAGACAATGTTGCACTTGAAGACAGTCCTATATATAAAAAAAAAACAATATTAGACCACTTTCCAGCATATTTTAAGACAATACATTTCATAGAATGGTCGGACAGTCTGCCGTACCTTCAAGTCATTTAGGTTTCATGCAGACCAGCAGCATGTTTTGTGCCGTTATGACCGTTACTAGAAACAAAAACGATACACTGAACATCTCAGTTAAATTCTACTATGTTTGCTAGATAGCTTACAGTCATTACTTCCGCTCCAAGTTTGAGCTTGTCTAAACAGCTGAAATGTTTGGCCTGCACATGTCGCCTAAACGCTGCACTTCCTGAAACTGCGAGGCGAGAGAGAGAGCGTAAATTACCTTTGTCCCTAAATATCGTTATTTGTTGAATGAGTGTGACGTTGACGTCACACCCAAACTTTCGAACCCCACTGTATAGTTCACATTCATATACTGTACTTACAATCTATGCAATCTATGAAAAAAGTAAAGTACATAGCTAATTCATTGTGATATTGATAATTGTACTATTTTTCAAAGTAAAATGGGATTAAATAACTAGAAGTGATTAAATATCCCCATCCAACACGACACGCAGCGTCTGATTTGCCATTTAAGGGAAACCTCTTAGGATTATACTGCTGTGATATCATATTAGACATTTAAGGTAGAGCATTAAAGCTTTATTGTATTTATAAAAATGAAAAAACTGAGCTTTCACTGCTTTTTTCACTTCGCCCTCATTGGACCAGGTCCAGAATCAAAACCACGATGCAGATTTGACAAGTCTGTGTATTGTGGACATGGTCCAATATGGACTAGCTACATGTGAAAAAAGCTGTGAAATTGGACAGACCCTCATTCACACACACACACAGTTCATCTTTGCATTTTCCCAAATCTGAAACTGTAGTCTTCAGCATCATGTGCACTGGTTGAATTAACACAGCTTGTATGCCTGTCACATCTACTGTAGTAAATGTCGCTGTGTTCACTTTGAAGGAATCACTGCACATGGCTCAGCACTTGTAATGACATTTTGAGCATGTTTAGAGGCTATAAACAAGTTTAAAACTTGTTGGGTGCAAACTCTAGCAGGAGGATAACATGGTGTAGGCACCACTGAATGGTTTCATTTTTCTCTCTACTGACAGACCTCCAAATTCACTAAAAGAGCTATGTGTTGAAATTGACCAGAATTCTCCTTTAACAGAAGGATTCCTTTTTAAAGTAGTTAAAAAAAGTTAAAATATGGCTTTAACAGGCTGAAGAAGATTTCAAATTATGCTTTAATTGGACATTTAAGCCTTTAATTTTAAAATCATACAGACAGGTCCGATGTTACCCAAGTGACACATTAGTTATGGCTCACCCTGTTTTGGAATGAGCCTGACATAAGGATTCCTTTTAAGAGTAGCCTGAAGAAGAAAAAAAAAGAGTTAAAAGGAACAGAAGGACTCAAACGCAACGGCTTGCCAAACAGAAGGATTTATTAAATAAGAAAAAGGAGAAGTGGGGAGGCAGACGCCAGGGATCGAGACTGGGAAGACTCGGGGAGTGGAAGAGCCGGGAGCGTGGAGCCGAGGAGGAGACACCCAAACCAGGAAGGGGAACGGAGTCAGGCTGAAGCGGGATGCCGTGGGAGGGCGACCGAGAGGGGAAGCCAGCTGACCGGAGACGGGAGCGAGAGTGGAGGCGATTGTTACTGCTAATAAACACGACGTTTATTCAGTTCATACTTTTATTCAGTGCACAGCTAGCTTGGACACACGTGTCCACCATAAACCGCACAACCAACTACACAACTCCACGCATGCGCCAACCTGCACACACTGGGAAAACCTTCTGCCGTAGTGAACAGTGTAGAGGGGAAATAACATGTTAACAATCTCCCTATACTTTAAACAATTAAGAGAATACAAAGAAATGTTTTATACATACAAATAAAAAAAACATATACGCACAATGGCCACAGTTGTTACAACTTAAAATAAAACTGTTACATGTGCAAATAAAATGTACATTGCTTTTTAAATTTATCCTTTTGTTTGTTGGAGAAATCCTTCTATAAACTGACAACTGACTCCATGATGTATTAACACAGCGTTTATTCTTGTGGTCAACAGATGAAATGCGTTTCCGAGCAGTTACACGTGCACGGACCTGATGGAGACTTGTCTAGTACAGAGGTCCCCCAAAAGGCACTTAAACAATATTGTGCTCAAGGTTATATTGGTTCCCCTTGTGGGGCCTGATTGGTCAGCTATACTGTTGCTGGGTTACACTCCCTGCTCTGCCTCTTCCCTCTTTCTTCTTATTATTTTCAGTTATCATTTACCTCACCAGACAGCTATGTTTACTCCCTTCTTAGTTATCAGACCGTCCTGAACTTCAGTGTCCTTGGCCTCACCATCTCCTCTTCCCGTGTTCACTGTAGCTTATCTGACTAAGATAGCCCTGCCTGTTCTCTCCCTCCTGTAACCCAGCTGCAAAGCATAATGTATAATATGTCACACATACACACACTCTTATTTAGTCTTTGGTTAATTCAGTATATACTTTAAGCCAGCTTTTACGTGGCCGTTCCTGAGTGCCCTGTTCATCACCACCTCAGTCATTGTATTATTTTCCCACAAATTCCCCCTTTTCGCACCTACTAGGTGCGAACACTTTTTACACTAACTGCAGTGCCTCAACGTCCTCCCCGTCCTCAGGCATGGTGAGTAATGGCAGCATCCCAGCGGAATAGGGAGGCGGCGCTTTTTCTTTGGACAAGGCAGTGGTGATGAGCCGGGATATCATGGTCCGCAGGCAGGGCACACAGCAACACCCACAGGTAACTAGAATAGCGAGAAAAACAGCAATAGATGTCAAACAAGCAGTGATAAGATTCTTCCATTTGCCAAAAAAGGTTGTCATCCACCCCTCCAATGGATTTGATACACCTGAGGCGTCATGCATCTCCTGGGAAAGGGCTCGAAGTTGGTTCAAAGCCCTGGTGACCTTCCCATCCGGGGCAGTGTTGTTAGGGATGACCGTACAGCACATCTCTCCGAACATGGAACAGACTCCTCCTTTTTCAGCCAACAGCATGTCCAGCGCCATCCTATTCTGGAGCGCCATGAGGGACGTTGGGGCCATCTGCTCGGCCAGGCCTTCGATGGCATCCCTAGTTGCATTGCTCAAGCGTAAAACATTATAATGCACAAAATTTATCCTATCTACATTTTTGCTGGGAGTGACGGGGAAGATGGCTGAAAGCAGTGGTATATTCTCAAATCCTGCGGCTATTTGATCTGCCAATTTGTATTCATTCGGGACACCCCTAGGAACTCCTATGCTGTCTATGTAGGTTGGGGTTCCCGCCCATGGATCAAAAGCCGGGCCTTGCATACTACGGGCCCTGCGCCTTCTCTTTACGGTCAGTTGCACAGCCTTATGGTGGGTATAGTGGACTCTACTCCCCACCAAAGATATGGGCATAGCTAATCTAACCATAGCACAAACTCCTGACGTTTGATTTGGGAACTTTATCTGGGAGTACAACCTAAGACCACCACAATAGTAGAATAGTCCTATTCTAGCCACTGGGCCTAGGGCTGTTTTGTTTTGTACAGTTGTGTTGCACCAGTCTGGGGGTATATCACCTAGTTTGATTGTGGGCTTGCTTGATCCGGTGAGATTGAAACAGTGATATCTTGCACCCTCCCCCTTTATGGCGGTAAAATACCCTGGTTTTTCAAAGCCTGGGGGAAAGAGGGATGCTAGGGTAGTACAATTGCGGGAAGCTGTCTTAGAGTGTGTGAAGTTCAACATGCATGCATATCCTGCTGGGTCCTCATTAGGAAACAACGGGGCCGGGTTAGTGAACATGACTGGTCTAGCTGTGGCACAGGCCACGCACCCTTCCATGTGTTGTTCTTTGGCATTCTGTATTAGCCACCTGATCCATAAATTGTCCTGGCCTGCACCTGCTGATAACTCTAACACATCTTCCACCCTCATTTTAGAGAAGTCCTGCACTATTATGTCTTCCTCCTTCAGGGGGGGTTTTACTGTAGTCTCTGCCATGTCAGTGTCATTCTGTGTGTGCGTGAGGGGATCCAAAATATTTATCTGCAGGGGGGTTATCTGGTCACTTCCTGCTATCCATACACCTATGGCTAACATCCAGACATCCTGACCGTTCCTGCTCCCAATTGCTCTATTTACTGACAGGGTTATGGGATTTTTCGTGGGGTCTGAACTATAGTCCCGCTGTATAGATAATATCTCCCATTCATCTTGTTGTACCCACCAATCTCTTTTGTCTGTCAACCTCGCCCATGGTTTCCACCCTCCTGTTGTCCAACCCGCGTCATACCAGCTGTTACAGAGACTACCTTTCACCTGTCCGGAAGCGCTCCTTTCACAGTCCTCTACCTTTTGATAGTCGTCACAGATGTACACATCTGTGTTTTTGTAGAAACTATTATACCCCCCGCAGTCTATAGCCTGACACAAATCAAAGGTAAATGACGTGGTTGAGTCTCTCACATAGGGGAGAGTCAATCTGGCACCGCACCTTGGGGATGGGCCCTTAGTGTGTTGCTTCACTACTGCCCAAACTGCTCTTCTTCTCTCTCGTCTAGTTTCATTTCCTTTGTTACTGAGAGGTGGTTGGACACTACCGGGTGATTGTTCTTTGTGGTCTCGGTCCCCATACGCATGTTCCAACCCCAGAACTAATGCTGCAACTCCCACTACTACTACTACTGCTAGGACAACTGTTGTCTTTTTCCCAAACCCCATTGCCTTCCAAGTTATGGGTGTACTACGCGGGGGCTGTTCCCCGCCAAAACATCTCTTCCATCTATACATTTTGGATTGCTTTTCTAATTTCTGCCAATGGGCGGCTAGGAGGTGCGGCTGGGGCACAATGTGTCAGGTGGTGCCAAGGTGCTCCTTTTTTACCTTTAACCTGGACCGAGTGTGAAGTAACCTCCCCCACCTCGTACGGCCCGGACCACCTGGGGTCAGTCCACTTCCTCTTGTGAACTTTGACCCTGACCCAGTCGCCTACCTTGACAGGTAGTGTTGCTTCCTCCTGCGGTTTCCTGTTCGCCAACTGGACCTGCGTAGAAAGGGCTGAAACCAGAGATGTTAGCTTTTTCATATAGTCTGTCATTTCTATTTGCTGAACATCTAACATTGGCATGTGGCCTCCATCTAGTGGAGGTCCTGGCATTTTTCTCCCTGTCATTATTTCGTGTGGGGTCAAATGTGTTTCTCGTCCTTCTGAGGACCTCATAGCCATGAGGGCCAATGGGAGCGCTTCTACCCATGTTAACTTGCTTCCTGCACATGCCTTGGCTATCTTAGCCTTCAATGTCTGGTTTGCTCTTTCCACCATTCCCTGTGACTGTGGATGATAAACTGATCCGAAGGCATGAGTGATTCCCAGGGCCTGTTCTACTTCTCTTAGTAGTTTGTTGTTAAAATGTGTGCCATTATCTGACCTTATTTGCCTGGGGACCCCATACCTCGGGATGAGTTCAGTTTTGAGCCATTTCACCACTGTTTTTGCGTCCTCTTTTCCGGTGGGAATGGCTTCTACCCACCTAGAGAACCTGTCTACCATCACCAGAAGATACCTTTTTCCCCCTACCACATTTTCTGCGCCCATATCAGTATAATCTATACTGATATCTTGAAAACAAGCTGTGGGGACTGGGTACGCTCCTTTTAGTGTGGTGTATGGTTTCTGAACATTATGCTCTCCACACACCCTGCATTCCTGACAAAAATGTGTCACCATGTCCCTCAAATTGGGGTGCCACCACAGCTCAAACAGATTCAGGAGAGTCTGTTTTCTTCCTTCATGTGTTGGTCTGTGTGCCTCAGGTAGCAACATTCTGCACATCTCGGCTGATGCTGCTATCTTTCCTTGATGAGACCTCCATATCCCATCTTTGTCTTTCGTGGCGCCGCTCCGCTGCCACTGATTCCATTCATATGCTCCTGCCTTTTTCTGCATTTCTAGAATGTCTTTAGGCTCCAGTGCCATTGGTTGTGATTCTATCTCTTTCGATAGTACCATCTGCTTTGGGGAGTATCCTCCCGCTCTTTTGGCTGCAGAATCTGCTGCCTCGTTTCCTGCACTTACTCTTCCTTGCCCTGCGTCATGTCCTTTGCATTTCATTATGGACACCTTTAGTGGAGCGGCAATAGCCTCCACTAGCTCCATTATCTCCTTCTGATGTTTTATGGGCATTCCTGCAGAGGTGACGTATCCTCGCCTTTTCCACATGATCGCGTCCAAGTGTGCTGTTCCATGAGCATAAGCAGAGTCTGTAAAAATGTTCACTGTTCTTCCTTTGGCTAGCAGAAGGGCTGCGATCAGAGCTTTTATTTCTGCTTTCTGTGCTGACGCTGGTTGGTTTATTATTCCTGCTTCCAATGTCTGATGTGTTCCATCTGGGTGTTGTTGGACTACTGCATATGATGCTTTGTTAGTCCCATCCTTTGTTTTGTAGCAACATCCGTCTGTGTAGAGCCACATGTCAGCCGACATGTCTGGTACGTTTTCCAGATCTGACCTTATTCTGCTTTCTTGGGCTGCTTCTTCCTCGCAAACATGTGGCACTCCCTGTCTACTCATACTGTTGGCCATGTTTATTCCTTCTGATGAGTAGGTGATGTGCGGTTGGGTACAGGCAGTCTGCAGTTTTGTTCTCCTTGTGGCACTGTATGCAAATTCCTTGCTGGCCAAAAAAGCTGTGACACCATGTGTGGTGTGGATTGTTATTGGATGGCACATTACAATATGTGCTGTTTTGTCAATGGATTTTGCCAGCGCCGCTACATAGCGGGCACAGGTTGTCTGTCCTTTTTCCACTGTATCCAGCCTTGATGAGTGGTACATCAGTACATGTCTGTCTCCCCCTTTTTTCTGAAATAAAATGGCATTGAGAAAGCCATTGTTTTCAGAAACATCCATATGAAATGGGAGTGAGTAGTCTGGGGAGGTGAGTGTCTCTGCCCTTGCTAGGGCACTTTTGAGGTCAGAGAAGGCGGCCTCGGCCTCTGTTGTCCATAGGAGGGGGGCGGTGAGACAGCGATGACCAGCAGCAGCCACCAGTTCCCTGAGCGATGTAATTCTGTTGGTATAGTCAGGGATATGTGAGCGGCTGTATCCTGTGAGGCCCAGAAAAGACAGCATGTCTGCAACTGTGAGGGGAAGCGGGTGATGCAGAATAGCCTGTCTATGGCTGGGAGACACCCCAAGGCCTGCTGATGAAATTTGTCTGCCCAGAAAGAGGACTTGTCTCCTAGCAACTTGTACTTTGTCCCTTTTGACCTTGTAGCCTTTTGAGGCTAGGAATGTCAGCAGTGCTATTGTCTGTTCCACACAGGTGAGGGGATCTGTAGCAGCCAGCAGAAGGTCGTCCACATACTGTATGAGGACCACAGTTGTGGGGAGTTGCAGCTGCAGAAGATGAGATTTGAGGATCCTGTTGAACAGTCCAGGTGAGTCTCTGTACCCCTGTGGCAACCTGGAATACGTGAATTGTTGACCATTGAAAGTGAATGCAAAGTACTCCTGTGAGTCTTGGTGTAGGGGCACAGAGAAGAAAGCATTGGCCAGGTCAACCACTGTGAAGTGGGTGAAGGAGGGGTTAAGTGATGTCAAAGAGACATGTGGGTCTGGGACAGGATGCACAGCTGGGACAGTAATGTCATTAATGGGTCTGAAGTCCTGCACCATGCGCCATCCTTTTCCTCCAGCTTTGGGGACAGGTAAAATGGGAGTGTTCCAGGGAGAACGAGTGGGATATATGACACCAGCTTCTAAGAGTCCCTGAATGGTTGGAGCTATGCCTTGGACCTGGTCAGGGGTGAGTCTATACTGTGGTCTGTGAATGACTGTGTGGTGCTGCGGTCTGATTGTAACAGTCACAGGGTGTGTTTCTAAGAGTCCAGTGTCATATGGGCCGGTGGTGAACAGATGCTGGGGAAGAGTTAGTAGGGCGGTAGCTGCGCTGGGATGGTCAGTGCAGGGGAGTCCATGTTCTCTGGGGAGTGGGAGAACTTCAGGCAATGTTTTCTCTGTTGTGTGAGGCCCTTTAAAGCACCACATGTCTTCAGCGTCAGTGTCAGCTTTTAGAAGGCCAGGTGTGGAGGTGGGGAGCCATTTAAATGTTAGTGCACGTTTTATCATAGGGCCCAGGGATCTGGCCTGCTGGCCAAATCCTACTGCGAGTGTGACATGCGGGGAAGAAGAGTCCCAGAGTGTGTACCAGTCTTCAGAGGAGTGCGTCAAGACCACAGAAGCAGCTACCCCTTCTTTACCACAATATATGCCTCTGCATAAGAGAAGTGGGTGCTGTCCTTGCATGTTTGTCTCCCAGTCATCTTGATATGGGGTGTCCAGGTCGTCAGCTACATGTAGAGTACAGTGTACTTGTGGGAGTGGGGACATGTAGGGGTGCAGTCTGTATATGGCTGGTTTCAGGATGTTGAATGCATGTTGAATGGAGGGTGTGTCAGGGCCTGTGGGAAGCAGGCGTAACCAATATACATATTGGTGTAGTTCTGACACTGGGGTTGGTGTGAGGGAGAGAATGGTGACTGGGGAATCAGGAGTGGATACTGGAGGAACAGGAGTGACATGAATGCCATCCTCATTCATCCATATGCACAGATTCAATTTACACATAAGATCTCTTCCTAATAAATTTACTGGGCATGCAGGGGAAAGCAAAAAAGAATGTGTGTGTGTTTGTGAGTTAAATTCGGTTAACAATGGCTGTGTGAAGTGCTGTAAGATAGGGGTCCCACTGACTCCCATAACTGACTGAGTTTGAGCTGAAGGAGGGAAGTAGGTGGAATTTAGACAGGAGAACGTTGCTCCTGTGTCTGCCAGCATTACATGCGGTTTACCTTGAATAGTGAGGGTAATGAGGGGTTCTGTGGTCAGACCAAAATGAAAATCAGTGGGAGGACACCTTCATTGTGGACCCTGTTGGTCATACCATTGCTGTTGTAGGGCCTGATTAGCGGGGGACAGTGGCCATGGGTCACCGGGGTGTGGTTGGGGTGAGGGATTTCTCCCTGGCCCTCTAGGGGGCTGTGCTGGGGGCTCTTGGCATTCTCTTGCATAGTGGCCTTGCTGACCACAGTTGTAGCAAAGGAAGTAGGGCTGAGAGGTCCTTCCTCCAGGCCTGGGCCTAGTCATTCCTCCTCCTCTCTGAAAACCTCGCCCTCTTCCTCTTGTGGGCCAATTTTGCTGGCTCGTGTTCGCTGGCCATGGTGGTTGTGGGGGTGGTGGCCAGGAAGCTTGTGCTCTCTGTAAGAGTTGAGTGACTGCTTCCAACACTGGGGCTTCTGACTGTTGGGGGTTCTGTGAGACTGTCATTTGTTTAGCTTTGCTGGGCTTGGGCTTGTTTAATTCTTCCAGTTGTTTCTTTAACAATTGAGTTTGTAGTCTTTTTAATTCATCTTCTTGTTGCTCTGCTCCTTTTTGGTGTTTTGACAGGAAATGACGCACATTCTCGCCCCATGTTGCATCGGTCATTGTTTGCAGGCCTACTACTCCTCCTAACTGTGTCTGAACTGCTGTGGGTAATCCCCCTAGTTCCCCATGGCGGAACAGCGCCACTGTGGCGGCGGACTGGTCCCACGGTTCCCTCATAGCACGCTGCCAAATCTTTTTTGCTCTATCTGCATAGGCATCAAAATTTTCATCACTTAGTCTTTTTAAATCATGCCATGCTGCATGATCCCCAACTGTGGGATACATGCGGTGCAGCTCAGCCCAAATGCCAGGGGTTACTGCTGATGCAGGCACTGATGCGGGAACAGTGGGTCCAGCTCCCCCTCTGGTGAGGGCAGCACTAGCTTCATCTGCTCCCATTACTCTACCCAATACTGCTCTGAGATCTCCCAAACACAGCTGCACTCCTGCTGTGAGACTATTGAAAGCTGTGAGGAAATGCTCAGCCCCTCCTGTCAGGGAGGGGAGTTTTGCACACAGAGCATCTAAGTCACCAAAACTGTAAGGGGTGTACATCAACAGTCCTCCTCCTCCTCCTACTGGGCGGAGTGGGCATTGTAGCCCCGCCTCTGGTGTGTGGCGCGTCTGCTCTTCCTCACTGAGTTCATTCACTGTTCGACGCAGCTGCTCTTGCTGCTCTTTTATCTCTCTGAACTCTTTGTTAAGTCTTTCCCTTATTCTAGTTGATCTTCGTAGGATAACTTCGTCAGGGTCCTCGTTGGTAAATTTACCTTTAAATGTGCCTGCTACAAAAACGTCTTGAGGACTTTGTGATCTAGATCTGGGCCTGCGTTTATGTCGTTTTTTAGTCCTTTCCCTAGAGCTAGAGCTTCTGTCTGTTTGCTCACTTTCCCTGCTGCTGTCTGACTGTTCGCTATCTTCCTTACTTCCTGAGTCTTGTGGGGTACTGTGGTGAGGTGGACTGGGTCCTTTTACTGACATGTGAAAATGCTCTGGATTTTGTTGGCAAAAAGACGCTGAATATGGGGTACTAGCTTTGCTTGGGCCGGCTGGGACTGTGACCGCTGGTTGTGGTGGAGCCGCTGTTGCTCCCCCTGACGCTGACTGTACCATTAAATTTAGATAACATTCTAAATCCTGTACGCGGCCCTCTAATGCCGGTATCAATGGATCCTGTGGGACGTCTATTTGTAATGCATTTGGCTGTAAATGGGCAGTTACCACTGGGGCTTGGACTGTGGGTTTTGATGCCGTTGGACCTGTATACGGCGGAGGTGGAGCGGAAATTCTTAGGTTTCTTATGTCTGGATAAAAAGGGTTTGTTGGCGGGGGCGCCTCAGCGGGCAGCGGGGTTTTCTCTGCGCTAGCGGTTTTATTCTGTTCGGCTTCTGTCTCAGTTTTTGGTGAACTTTTGTCATCTTGTTTTGTCAATCCCAATTGTTTCTGTATTGCATTTGTCATTTTCAACCCCACCCCATATTTCTCTTTCTGCGCTTCATACTCCTTGTGCTTTGGTTTAGTCAATTTAAACCATTTTCTTTTCTTTTCCTCCTCTGCCTGCCTTTCCGCATACTCCAACTTACTTTTTTCATACTTCACTATTTCATTCACTTTCTCCGGGGACGGCGCCCCTTCTCCCTCAATCCATCCTCCTCTCTCCCATTCTTTCACAATCTCTTTTGCTACTTTCTCCTCTCCTTTACTGCCATACTTTTTCACTGCCCCTACTAACACTTTACCATAAGGGGTCGTCATTTTACAACAAATAAGCAGTGAGAAAAAATCCAACAAGCCAAACCACAACAAAAATCACACATGCAACAACAAACAACTTTTTCATTAAGACTCCATCTAGAGCCTTTTTATGTACATCTCTATAATCTTTACAACTTAAAAAGTGACCTCTCACTCCTTTGCACAAATACACTCGCGGTGGACTCGTAATATTACAATGACAATCTGTTAACTGCAATTCCTTTTCAGGTTGTTCACACAGAACCAAGGGTGGCAATTCACAATCACTCATCTGAACTATCTGTCCTTAGCAGTCTCCTACCTCGTCAACCATCTGGACGTATTTTCCTCTGACTATTTGTCCCTTTTCCTCTCCTACCGCCACCCGTATTATTCAACAATTCTCTCACAACTCTCTAGTTGTTTTTCTCTGTTTAATCACATCACATGCCCCAACATTTCATCTGTTTATATCCCTTTAATTACAGCACATTCAATCAATACTTTTCGCTTAAAACAACACTTACGACAGTTGAAATGTGATCACATCAATTTAGTTTTCAGCCAATAACAGAATTTTGATTTTAAACAGGCTTCTGCCTACCTTTTTGTTGAGAGCTCTCAGTGATCACACCAACGAATCGCAGTGTCGCCGCTCAGTCCCCTTCACGGGCTGCGGGATGTCAGTCCGGTGGCTGAGCTGAACCGGACCGTGGACACAATGTCAAGGTCCAGTTGGATTCTCCTGTCCAATTACGTTATCACGTCGGGGTTCACCAAATCTGTTGGAGAAATCCTTCTATAAACTGACAACTGACTCCATGATGTATTAACACAGCGTTTATTCTTGTGGTCAACAGATGAAATGCGTTTCCGAGCAGTTACACGTGCACGGACCTGATGGAGACTTGTCTAGTACAGAGGTCCCCCAAAAGGCACTTAAACAATATTGTGCTCAAGGTTATATTGGTTCCCCTTGTGGGGCCTGATTGGTCAGCTATACTGTTGCTGGGTTACACTCCCTGCTCTGCCTCTTCCCTCTTTCTTCTTATTATTTTCAGTTATCATTTACCTCACCAGACAGCTATGTTTACTCCCTTCTTAGTTATCAGACCGTCCTGAACTTCAGTGTCCTTGGCCTCACCATCTCCTCTTCTCGTGTTCACTGTAGCTTATCTGACTAAGATAGCCCTGCCTGTTCTCTCCCTCCTGTAACCCAGCTGCAAAGCATAATGTATAATATGTCACACATACACACACTCTTATTTAGTCTTTGGTTAATTCAGTATATACTTTAAGCCAGCTTTTACGTGGCCGTTCCTGAGTGCCCTGTTCATCACCACCTCAGTCATTGTATTATTTTCCCACATGTTCTTAGCTTTGAGTGCTTTCAACAGCACCACAGTCCCTCACTGAGTGCTTTTAACAACACAAGAGCTGAGGTTCCCTTTTTGGTAAGACAGTCAACAAGTTGAGTTTTTGTGTCGGACCAGAGCACTTTCTTTATTTTCTTAGTCTGTATAAGCTCCTTTATGCTGCTTATTTCCAGCATTAGTCGTTTTTCAGTGACCTGTTTTGTTGACTTGAGAGCATCAAACAGAGAGTGATTGTCCGTTACACATATCAACGGAGGAGCATTTTGTTCTGCATTTCCACTTGTGAGCTCAGAAAAGAGGGTGGCCAGAAAAATAGCATTGTCTATTCCATCTGACATGGCCAGAGTTTCCCCTGCCAGAGTACTCCTCACAACACGTCTGATTCTCTTAGATTGCCAAGAGAGAGGAGAAAACTTCCCTCCTTCTCCCATTAGACCAATCAATGTACCCCCCTGTGTACCCCCATCAGGGAGATTACCAAGAGAAGCATCACTGAAAACAATAACGTGTAGAGCATCACTGTTTCCCAAATGCTGAAACCTGAGAGACACCTTTTCAGATTTAAGCTTTCTGAGGACCTTATTTGTCTCATGAATAGACTGGACTGTGGCATCTTTTATATTTGACGCTAAGTTGCTTGCATCAAACACAATGTCTGGTCTGGTTTGTTTTGCAACCCATAGTATCTGGCCTATTTTTGACCTAAGCTGCTCCTTTTCAGTTTCATTAAGAGAGGCATCTCTCTGCACAGCACGTGCTGCTTGCAGCTGGACAGGCTGTAGGTTTTCAATGTAACTATTCTGATGTACATGAACTACACCATTATTACTAACAAAGTCCATTCCCACATAGCAGAATTTTTTATGTTCCTCACGCCCAACATGGAATGCAGACTTCAGCGTAGGGATCACTTCTGTTGTGAAAGTTTCCGAGCCTGCCCAAAGGAAGTCATCAACATGACATGCAAGTACTCCAATCACTTTACACTGTTCATCCAGCCAATAAAATACTGCTGGATCTACCTGAGACATTTTTCCACCTGTACCCAGCATTATTTCTTTCACCTTGTTGTACCAATACAGTGATGCATCTGCAAGGCCATAGACACATTTGTTTAGTTTCCATAGAATATTTCCCTTTTCTGCTTCAGGAGGGGGCCGGACATAGATTTCTCTGGACAACTGCATGCCCTGTAAGAAAGCAGACTTGATGTCCATGGAATTGACTTGCCACTTGTTTTGACATATTACTGCTAATAATAATCTGAGAGATTCAGAAGCACAGGTTGGGGAATCTTTCTGCAGCTCGTGAATATTCAGCTCTTCATAACCCCTGGCTACGAGTCGTGCTTTTGGCACTATACCATTGGGAGTATCCTTGAGACTACAGACCCATCTGGTAGAGACACACTTTTGACCTGCATCATTAACGTCCTCAAATACATTGTTTTTGTACCAACTCATTATTTCCTCCTGTTTGGCGGCATCAAATGAAATGTCTTTTGTTATGAGTATATCACTCTCCATTTCAGACTCAATGTTAAGATTATCAACACTTGACATATCAACTGACTCCTTTTGCCCATCACTGCCATCAGGTTCAACATGTTGTATATTAAACCAATTTTTGTGCCTTCCAGAAGCCTTTCCTGCTCTGCCTAAGACCTTGGCTCTCTGTAGACGACTATCTTCAGGTTTCATAAATGTTACAGTCTGACCTGTTTTTAACTTTACACCAGCAGAAGAGACAGAGTTGCCACCAACACTGTGATCTGTTTCACTTTGTGTCATTGTAGGCTGAACCACTTCTCCTGTATTCTTCCCCCTATCACTAGTGTTGTGTGTCTGTTGTGTGTCACTGGTGTGTGTGCTGTCTGTGTTTTCTTCATCATCTGAGCTTTCTGCTACATTGTTTAAACTGCCTCTCTTGCTTGTTGTCTCCCTGTTGTCTTGCACAGTTGGCTCATCCTGAGACTCCTGTGTGTTTACCTTACAGAGCCTGGATTGGTGCACTCTAACTAGAATCCCTCCATGTCTTACAAATACAACAGCTCCATCCTGACCAATAACTATCCCTGGTCCCTTCCACTCAGGACAATCTGCTCTTTTGTAATATACCTTGTTTCCTGTCACATACATGTCATCTGTGGGCCTGAGCTGCTTTTTTATTGCCCTTCTTATCCGCTCAGAAGACTCTGCTTCTGAGAATGCCTTCCTGGAAGCATGTAAAGCTGAAATGTGTTCTCCTACTCTAGCACTCATGGTGGTACCCTCTAGAGCAGGTAGTTTATCAACTAATACAGATGGAAGGTTAGGATTCCGTCCAAACACTAATTGATATGGACTGTACCCCTGAACATTCAGCATACTGTTCTTAGCCATGAGGGCCCAGTCAAGGGCAGTGTGCCAATCACATCCATTCTCTCGTTTGACCTTCTGGATGATCTCAGTCAGTGTTTGGTTATGTCTTTTGAGCAATCCGTTGCTCCAGGGGCTGTATCCTGCTGTTGTTTTTGTCTCAATGTTAAAGTTTTCAGCCATGTCTCTGATCTCTTCATTGTTGAACTCTCCACCATTGTCACTGTACAGCCTCTGGGGGGCGCCATGGACACTAATCCAAGTGTGAATGAAGGAGTTGACAATTTCAGACGACTTCTTTGTTTTCACAATGTTTCCTGCGCTGAAACGTGTGAAGTGGTCGATGATGTGAAGATACCATAAACCTGGTTCCAACTCATGCAGGTCCATGGCCACTGTCTCGTTATATTCCGAAGCTAAGGGCAAGCCCACAACAGGCTTTGGCTTTGTCTTCTTGTACTTCTGGCATACATCACAGTCATATACTATTTGTTGCAAGACGGTAAAGCATTCTTTGTCCTTGTTCCCTGAACTGCGAATGAGCCTCTGTAGTCTGTCTGCAGACGCGTGACCAAACTGTTTATGGAGCTTCAGAAGGACTTTGTGTTTCTCATCTGGGGACATATTTTCTGTTACTGTTAGAACTTCTTCTTCAGTTGAACCTTCTCCAGTTTCACTGTCTCTGATGTCAACACAGTAATGTCCAGAGCTAGTGAATTCAAGAGGTATGGATTGCTTGAACATCACTGCACTGTCCTTTTCCATGTCCAAAATGGTCCCTGCCTTCTTAAGGGATGTTTTACTCAGCAGAAGTGGAATGTCAACCTTGACAACTTCAGTTTCAATGTGGCATTTTGTTAGTCCTATTTTAGCTGGTAGTTTAACCTTTCTTGTGGAATACACCAGATTGCCATCTCCGAACCGAAATGGTCTGCAACTGGGAGTTTCTGTTTGCATCAATTTGTTCACTTGATCTTGGGTGAGGTCATCAAGATAGCTTTCCAGCCATTTCTCCCCACACACAGTACGGGTACAGGCAGTGTCAATAATCGCAGATCCCAATGATTCAGTCATAAATATCTCAGCATCTGACATGGAGGCCTTTGTAAACAATGTAATGTTACATTCCTCTACATTTGCATCTTCAGTTATTCTTACTTGTTCAGTTTTCTTGTGAGGACAGTCTTTAGCCCAATGAAACGTGCATTGGCAAATAGCACATCTGGATCTCTTACCAAACTTATCCAGTGGATTAGTCCCCGGTAATGGCTGCCTTAGTTGTCCACTTTGCCATGTTGTGTTCCGTTTTCCTCTTCCTTGTGGTCTTTGTTCTGTGAAAAACGCCACGTCCTGGTTCATTTGTATTCCGTTTAATGAACCTGTCGTTTTTCCTCCGAAGATCCTTTTTAGAGCCGACTTCATGGAGGAGAACTTCAACTCCGTGCAAGCCGTCAGTGCCAGTTGTCTGCTTTTCTCGTCGAGACAGGCCGTGTCTAACAGCTTAAAAGCCAGTATAGCATCAGGAAGCGTCATATTTTACTTTTTCATCCGGTTGTATCGCTGTTTGAAGTCAATTATGTAGTCCGTCATAGAAACGGAACTCTCTTTCGTTATGCCATCAAAATAAGAATAGGCTTCATATGCGCGGTCCTTTTCTTCCTTTAAGAACACGTCGTCCAGTTTAGCTAACAACGTTTTCATACCGTCTTCACTGTCCAACTCTTCAGCGGGTATTCCCATCGCTGTTTCACGAGCTCTCCCCTCAAGTCCCAAGGCAACAGCAAGGGCTTGTTTCGTCTTGTCGAGGTCGGTAACCCTCGTCCAGATACTGACTTCATTTTTCCAACACTCGTATGGTCTGGCTTCATCAAACTTCGGCGGAACTTTATAACTAGCTGCCATCTTATAACCATCCTCTGCTACCAATGTTACTGCTAATAAACACGACGTTTATTCAGTTCATACTTTTATTCAGTGCACAGCTAGCTTGGACACACGTGTCCACCATAAACCGCACAACCAACTACACAACTCCACGCATGCGCCAACCTGCACACACTGGGAAAACCTTCTGCCGTAGTGAACAGTGTAGAGGGGAAATAACATGTTAACAGTGATGACTGGGGGGAGAGAAAACAAAAGAAGTAAGTAACTAGTAACACAGGGATTTAAATGTTCAACACGAGCGAGAGGCTTGTTACAAGTTTCACCAGGGTGAACGAAGCACCGATCAAGCGAGGAGTGGATGGAGAGCTGGGGTGGATGTACTGTCGTTAATTGGAGATGGCAGGCAGGTGTGGGCGGCGGGAGCAGGTGACTGTGGATGGAACTCACGTGTGGATTGTCAGCTGGCTTCACCAGGAGGGGGAGTGAGAGACAAGACAGCAGGGAAAAAACAGGGTAGGCCAATAGCAAACTCAGAAACATAGAAAACAAAACAAATACTCACGGCCAGCCGGACCCCAAGCATAACATAAAACATATTTCAAATATAGCTTTAATTGGACATGTAACCCTTTAATTTTAAAATCATACATCAGAATGGGCTTAAATGTCTTATTTCCATCAGAAACCACTGTTCACAAACTGCTCCAAACAGCTCTATTGCAGTCCATATATACAGGGCCGGCCTGTGGCTTAGGCAGTATAGGCAAATGCTAAGGGCGCAAACCACCAGGGGGCGCCCGGCCTGTGCTGTACCTGTAACGTAGGGTGACCAGACGTCCCCGGTTTCCGGGACAGTCCCTTATTTTGGCTACCTGTCCCCGGCTGGATCTTTCCCCGGAAATGTCCCCGGTTTTCACTGTGACTGACAGACCCGAAATTGGAATGAAAGAAAAAACGTAGCCGATAATCGACACCCAACACAGGCTCCAGACCGCCAGAGCCCGCGGTGCTCAGAGAGGTTTTAGAAGCCGTGTTTTACGATGTTAAAAATCACTGATTATTTACATGGAGTCTGGTGGGTTTAGCGAACGCGATTTCGCGGACTTTTATGTTTTAAAAAGGATCTTAATCTTTAACAGAAAGGTCGAGCTCCTTAGAAATCCTTTCCATAATGTTGTCAGACCCTTAGAATATTAATCTGAGTCTGTTAGAAGCTAAACGAGCACTTTTATGAACGTAAATACAAGCTGGACAATTATCCCATTAACTTACACTGCAGTGATCTCGTTTAATACTGCATCATGTCAAAGGAAAATATGTCCTCAATAGTTTTTGTTGTATCTGATTCTCAAGGAGCTGTTGCAGAAACAAGCCTTGAGCAATAAAGCAAAAGCTGTCAGTAGTTCAGTAAACATTACAACATTATGAAATATTGAGACTTTCTATCTTGAAATATTAGGACTTTCTATCTTAAAATATTAGGACTATTAGGACTTTATATTTTGAAATATTAAGACTTTCTATCTTGAAATATTAGGACTTTTTATCTTGAAGTATAAGGATGGATTTTTTATCTTGAAATACAATTCAATTCAATTCAATTTCAATTCAATTTATTTATAGTATCAAATCACAACAAGAGTTATCTCAAGACACTTTACAGATAGAGCAGGTCTAGACCACACTCCAGATTCCACAAGAACCCAACAGTTCCAGTTTTTTCCTCCAGAGCAAGTAACAGTGCGACAGTGGCGAGGAAAAACTTCCTTTTAGGCAGAAACCTCGGTCAGACCCAGGCTCTTGGGAGGCGGTGTCTGACGGGCCATATAAGGACTTTCTATCTTGAAATATTAGGACTATTAGGACTTTATATTTTGAAATATTAAGACTTTTTATCTTGAAATATTAGGACTTTTTATCTTGAAATATTAGGACTTTTTATCTTGAAATATTCGGGCCTTTTTATCTTGAGGTGTAGTGAAGTGGAGTAGGAAGTAGCAGCAGGGGTGGGTCTAGGATGATACCTTGGGGGGGGGAGGGGGGGCTCAGCCCCTAATGAGAACAGCTCTAGGTCTAGTGTCCCCGTTTTACAAAAATGAAAACATTACTTGTTTTGGAGGTAAATACGCTTCGGAGCTGAAAATGTCCCCGGATTTTGTCTGAGAAATCTGGTCACCTTACTATAACGTCACCTTAATTAAAAAAAAGAGCTCGACTTCTTTTACCTGCATCTAAATCTCATAATGTCAAAGCGTCCTAAACTGTCTGGTGCCCAGGGGAGGATAAAAAGAAAAGTAGAGGAGGAAAAACGTGACAAAGACAGAGGTAATGTTACAGTAAAGGTGATGATAATAATGATATTATTTTGCTGTTGCAGAACAATGATCGATAATAGCATTAGCCGTTAGCATGACATAGTTGGCTAATCAATAAATAGCGAGCGCTATCTGTTAGTTTTAACATCAGTTAACTGTACAGTGATGCAAGGGGGCGCCACCTAAAATCTTGCCTAGGGCACCAAATTGTTTAGGGCCGGGCCTGTACGTAGTTATGTTTCTCTCCACACAAAACAATAATCTGGAATGATGAATATATTACTATTCTATTTACTTTAACAAATTGGATTTAGAGCACCTTTATGCTGATACTGTAATTTTTTTATTTCAAGACAAGGGACAGCGCATAATAAAACATTAGTCTTGTCCCTGGGCAGGTTGATGGACAAATACATAGGAAATTAGTATGGAGAAAGAACATTATAAAATAAAATAACAGAAAAATGCAATAAATGGGCAATATATACTGGAAATATATTAACTTGTGAAAAAATGTCCTGATAACCAAATCATTTCCTATTACTTTTAATACAGTTTGGTAAGCAAAGCTTTACCGTATGGCATCCACCAGCTAATGACATCTCAAACTGGAATTGGTGAGAGAACAGAATTAAAGTTGCATCTTAATGGAATAGTAATTGAAAGTTCTAAATATATAAACAAAAATATCACAGAATTATTTCAGAACAAAAGCAGATTACACCAAGAGGTAAATTCTTTACTTTCAGAGGTAGGATGGGAAAACGATTGGCTTTTACCCTGTATAAATAACTAAGTAAAGGAGATACACCCTAAAAATCTTGCATCATATATACCCATCCAATTTATCTAAAATTGATGCCAAAATTAGCTGTTGTGATAGTGACATGGAAAAATCGGCACATTAAGTATTTCATGAAGCTTTTGTCAGGCTTGGAATAATTTATACTATGCAAAACAAAGACGCAAGTTAAAATAGACTGGAAGAGTGTCATCACTGGTTTTGACTACAGCGAAATATATTAACCTCATGTTATTATTAGGCAAATATATTCATAAATCTAAACCATGCTTTAACCCTCTTAACCCAAAACCTGCTGGGGGGCTTTGAAAAAAGCCTGTTTTGTTTAAAAGATCGCCAAAGAAAAAACACTTACCCTAGAAAGAAGGTGAAAAAAGAAATTGTTGTATGTAATTGGATAAAAAGTGGATAAAAACTCACATAGAAGATTTCCAACTTCAAAAATTGTAAAAAAAATAAATAAATACAATTTTATTTTTTATTTGCATGATCAAGAAACTGTAAAATGCATAAAATTCTGTTTTTTTCCCCTCTATTTTATTTTAATAAATTATCAAATACAGTTAACTAACGTTTATCATTTTTATGTTTTATGCCAATATAACTCTGTTATGTGTTGTTCAACAGACATTTAGGAGCTATTCCTACTTCTGGCCATGGTTGTGTTTGGGAATGTGAGATACCGGATTAGCATATGGGGTGAAAAATGAGATAACAGTGAGTATTAATGTGACATGAGCAAAAAAACGCTTAAAAATGGCTTGGGTTGTAAGAGGAAAAAAAAATATTTCTGCGATTTAAAGCTGTGAATGTTGAATTGTTATCTGCTTTTAGAAATGCAATGAGATAAGTTGTATTCAATTGTATTCAAAAGTTGTAGTCAATTACTAATGTCTGTATTTGTATGTTTTAAATAGTTGAATCAAGTTTTTTTTTTTATGCTTCACTTCATCACAAACTATGACTATGCGTTGATCTTTTACTGAGGTCACTATCTTTTACTTAGGTCAGTATCTTCGATCCATTGCACATTTAGTACGCAGACACGGAACGTTACACACAATTGTGAGAACTTGCAGCTCAAGTTTCAGCACTCCAGAACATAGAACTAGAATTCTATTCATTGCTCCAGACTGCTAAACTCTCAGCACAATTGCATTGTTTTCATTCAAATAGAAATTTGAACTAAACCAGGATTGACATCTTAAGGGTTGACATTTTAATTCTTAAGCAACTCTATTGAACTGGTTTATTCGGTCGGAGGACCTAACTGAGAACGCTAAAATGGATTCTAGAAGTGAACTTTCAAAGACGGACAAAATGTTTACTGCTGAAAATATGGATGACATTGTAACGCTATTTCATGAGGCGGATGCTGATGGAGGTGGAGGATTGGACATTGAAGAATTCTGTGAAGGACTGAAGCAGTTATTCCCTACTATGGATGAAGAAGATCTCATTGCCCTCCACATGAAGATTGACACAAATGGAGATGGAGGTGTGGACCTCGGGGAGTTAACAGACTACCTGGTGAACAAAAACAAGGCATCACAAAATATGGCTTTTAAAAATCAAATCTTTCCCAAACCTATCAAAATGATATCGGTGGATCACCATAAATCGATTGTTCGTCTGATTCACCGTCCCTTCGAGAATGACAGGGAACCTGACCATGGTTCAGAGGTTTTATTAGGACAAACCAGCACTTACCAAAAAGGTCAATACCTCTCCATCAGCTCGAATGGTATCCTCAACTTCTGGCCTGACAGCTTTGACACCTCATACCCAATTCAATTATACAAAAAGGAAAACACACTTCCTTTTTCACACAACAAGAAAATGCACGTTACTGACATGGTCTACATCAGTGAACTCAAACAACTGGCTATCTCCACTTCTGACAGGGAACTAATATTCTATCGCTGCAATGAATTCCCTAAGTTGTTTTCAACCAGCCACTCTTTAATAGTAGAGGACAACATAGTGAATACCATGAACTACTGGTCCAAAGGCACTAAAGCAGTGTTTTCCTTTGGCGATGTAAAAGGTTTTTTGTCTGTGTTTGTCTCCTACAACATATGTGAAAACGGCCTCTTCTTCAACGGTGCATATGAGAAAATCTCTCTGCGGGATTATCCAACTGTTTATACTTCAACCCTGTTAAAAAAAACCTCTAAAGACTTTCTATGTGTGAAGGTCAACATCTTTAATGACATTTGCAGTCAGATCCAATATTTTCCATCACTTAGGTCGTTTGCTATCTGCGGTAGTTCATCCAAGACAATGGTCCTTGCTTCTCTACCCAAGACATCCACAACCAAAATGTCTACAAAAGTCTTTAAGAGCAGAGGACATGTGGACTTCTTCACCTGTGTAGAATACTCCACTTCCTCTGGGTATCTGCTGACCGGTGGGACGGACGCCCTACTGAGGACGTGGTTTCCCCATAAAACAGTGTCATGCATCCAGGAATTAAAGGGACATGCCAAACCCATCACCCATATAATGTTAAATCCCAAGGAAAAGTTTTTGTTAGTTTATCGCTGGACCACCATATATGTGTTTGGTCAGAGGATGCAATGATCTGTTTGCAAAGCTTCAAGATAAAAGAAATGATGCAGAGTCCTATCTCCAGTGTGTGTTACAACACACACCACAATGAGTTAGTCCTAGCTAACACAGACATTGGCAAATATCTTGGAAGAGGAACTGATGTGTTTAAAAATGCATTAACATCGCATGACAAGCCCCTGTGCTGTGCTCTCTATCACAACATTTTCAAACAGGTTGTCTCTGTTTGCCAAAATGGCGTGGTGACAGTGTGGGATATCTTAACAGGAACGGCCACCATGCAGTTCAAGGTGACTCCAGATCAGTACGTGGGGCATGTTGCTATTTCATTTAATGGACTAAAGCGCAGACTGATCACAATTTCCCAGGATGGAAAAGTTAAACTTTGGAACTTCAACAACGGAACAGAGCTTGCCATTCTTCCTGTTACCGTACAAAGGGAGGTGACAGGTATCGTCTGTGTAGACAATAGGGTGTTTGTGTCGGGAAAGAACTCCAAGATCATTTATGACCTGGACATACACGGATATGACAACAGATTTTTGAAGCATGATTATTTAGATGACATTTGCTCAATGGATGTCCATGAAAACACACTGGTTACTGCCTCCAGCAATGGAAATATTGTCATCTGGGAGGCCGCCAGTGGCGAAGTTCTCTACTGGCTCAATGGCAGCAACAGCCCTCGAACAAACATGGCAGACAAAACCACTCAGGGCCAGACAGGGAGTCTGCTTGGTCACAAGAGTCCAAAGCATTTCAGAGGCACTGGGAAAAGACCTCTAAATAGTAAATCCCTGATTGGGAATGACACTGCTGTGATTAACATACCTCTTATCATATGTCTGAAGACCAGGGAGGTTAAAGTTGACACAGCCACACTGCTGACGTCTTCAGATGGCAACATATATGCCTGGTCTGTTATTAGCAAGGGAGGATTGATTGGAAAGTTCAGAGCAGTGAAGGATGAAGGAGCAGTCATTACCACCATGTCAACTGATCCCAATGACCAGATATTACTGACCGGGGATAGTACCGGAAAGATTTATTAGTGGGACATTCAGGCTTTTGGGTTTAAAAACCAGACAAACAACGAGCCATTTGAGGACATAAATGGGTGGTGCGTGTCATTGTGTCCACCTCCTCTGTTGCACTCCTGGCAGTCTCACATCACAGGGGTGGTGAGTGTTCACTGTAACCCAACTTGTGAAAAGTTAATTACCGCAGGGAACTGCAAGGTCTGTCTGTGGGAAAACACAGGAACCTACATAGGCCTCTTTGGGAAAGACCAATGGGGTGCTTCACAAATCAGCCTTGAGGAGAATGCTGAACAGGAGGAGACCGGCAGACCAAGCACAACGAAGACCAGCAACTTTCCATTGGCACGTCCTGTCTTTCCAACAAAATCAAAGTCAGAAGAACTGACAGACAGCATTAAAAGCCTCTGTGACAGAATAGACAAGGTAGTCAGCCCTAAGAAGCCTGGAGCCAAATTAACAGAGGATCTACTTGATCGTGTAAATAGACGGATGATGAAGATTCAGTCAGGACTTGACTTAATAAAAAGTGAGGCTCAATTACAATTAGAGTTTAAAGAAACTCACAAACCCCTGGAAAATCTGTATTTTAGTGAGGTCAACAAGGGGTCTAAAACTACATCAACACCATGTCCACCAAACACCAGGCCACTACAGGTTGCACTAATGACACCATCAGCTTAGCAAACATGCAGCAATCTGATGGTGCCGTCAAGCAGGGGACTGAACCCACTTCAAAACAAGTACATTTGCAGCTCACACAAAGTCAATTCAAGCCACACCCGCCCCTCATCAGAGGTGGATCTGCTCATGACCAACTCTCTTACCGGACTGCATATTTGGACCAGACTATGTCCAAATATGGGCGTGTGCTCAAGCTTCAGCAGAGAAACACATTACAAGGCAGTGTCCTGACACCAGTTCCACCAAACACCCTGCCAGGCATGGAGGGGTCTCAGCAAAAACCGGACCATGTACACTTGCCACCCATCAAGGATAAGGTGCATCGCCCACATCATCAGACCCGTTCAAAATTTCAGCAGAGAGACACCTTAAAAGGCGGTGTCCTCACACCAGTTCTACCAAACACCCTGCCAGCTATGAAGACCTCGCACACATGCAGCTGGACCCCTCTAGGTCCAAATATGGGCGTGTGCTCAAGACTCAGAAGAGAGACACATTACAAGGCAGTGTCTTCACTCAAGTTCCACTAAACACCCTGTCAGGTACAAAGGGGTCTTGGCAAACACCGGACCATGTACACTTGCCACCCATCCTTGATAAGGTGCAGAGCTCACATCCTCAGACCCAGATTCAGCAGAGAGACACATTCAAAGGCGGTGTCCTCACACCAGTTCCACCAAACACCCTGCCAGCTATGAAGACCTCGTCACACATGCAGCTGGACCAGACTAGGTCCAAATATGGGCGTGTGCTCAAGACTCAGGAGAGAGACACATTAAAGGGCAGTGTCTTCACTCAAGTTCCACCAAACACCCTTTCAGCCATGGAGGGGTCTCAGCAAACACCGGACCATGTACACATGCCACCCATCGATGATAAGGTGCATTGCCCACATCATCAGACCCGTTCAAAGTTTCAGCAGAGAGACACGTTAAAAGGCAGCTTCCTTCCACTGTGTCAACCAAACACACTACCAGCTTTGAAGACCTTACCACACATTCAGCTCTCGGCTAGTACAGTCAAGCACGGTATAAAATCACATCAAAGTATGTACCCTTACCACCCATCTCTGATAAGCTCACCACAGACTGCACTAACGCTACAAGGAGCTCATCAAGATTACTCAGGAGAGGCATTAAAAGGTGAGGTTCTCTCACTATTTCCGACAACCACAACCACCATTTCCAATCACTGGCAGCATGAAGGGTGATTGTGTGGGTTTAGTCCAGGTGATCTGGTTTCCTTAAACAATTGTGTGAGTTCATTCCAGGTGATCTGGTTTCCTCAAACAATTGTATAGGTTTTCTCCGGGTGAACCAGGTTACTCCCACAATTAAAATAAATAAATAAATGTATACTAAAAAAACAGTATTTGTTGAATATCAATGTTTTGGTATGAACATTAGCTTGTGACCTTGTTCATTGTGCCCGCTACAACCCAGCTTCTTAGGAGAGATCTACCGAAGGCACGGAGAAAAAATGAGCAAAAACGTGATAAATTATGGACATCAAGTGGACAAATCCTGGATTTAACAGTTTGGACTTAATGCTCAACGACCCCGAAAAAGGCACACGTTCCAGGCTGGATAGAAAACCATTCACTTCATAACAAACATCCTTATGGGTGTTCATGTGACTTTCATGTGAAGAATGCACTGATCTTTTACTTAGGTCTCTATCTTCGACCCACTGGACATTTTGGCACACAGAAACACAATTCTGAGAGCTTGCAGCTCAGGTTTCAGCGCTCCAGAACATAGAAACAGAATTTATTCATTGCTCCAGACTGCTAAACTCTCAGCACAATTACATTTTTTTCATTCCAATAGAAATTTGAACTAAACCAGGATTGACACTTTAATTCTTAAGCAACTCCACTAAACTACATTCTAAGAAGAGATGTGTTAGAAATTATCTACAGAGTGTGCTCAAGGACAACAAGCAAATGTGTGTGAATCATGTGTATACATATATATATATATATATATATATATATATATATATATATATATACATACTACCGGTCAAATGTTTGGGGTCACTTAGAAATTTCCATTGCACTCCATTATAGACAGGATACCAGCTGAGATCAGTTGCCTTGTTTTTTTAACCAGGGCAGCAGTTTCCAGATTACATTATTTGCTGACATAATTGTAAATAGGTTTGCCAGTGTTTTTCTAGTTAGTTTTTTAAAATGATATCAGATTAGTAAACATAATGTGCCTTTGGATGATTGGAGGAATGGTTGCTGATAATGGGTAATGTAGATACACTACCGGTCCAAAGTTTGGGTCACTTAAAAATTTCCATACCACTCCATTATAGACAGAATACCAGCTGATCTGAGTGGGGGGGCTGATCTTTAATGCAATATCTACATTACCCACGCGTTAGTGCACCATTTGTACCATAATTGTATTAAATTAAATGGTAAGCCTTACTCCTCTGAGATGGGCGAGTTTTTCTTACGTTACACACAAAGCTAACAGGCTATAGTTAGCCTGTACCATAGACAGTTAAAGAAGGCCTGCACGTATGCTAGCGGATATAGCTAACGTTGCGTAGCCAGCCAGCAACTTGCGCAGTAGAGTTTTGGCGAGCTAACCACGACAGCGTTGTCGACCACAATCAACCTGCAGAGATGTGTGAAATGGAGACACGAATAACGTTTCCTTTCCCAGAGATCCTGAACGTTATTTTCATTTGTGACGTTAAAGACAAGGAAGGGTAGCCCGAGTGTGAAGGGACTCAATTTGGCCACAAGTTGGTGTGGAAGCATGGACTGTATACTGGTTCACCCTGGAAGCCTGGACATGCTTTTCCCCCTCGGAAACCTAGACTCGATACTTCAGTACTTTAAATAAAGCTGTTAATTCACACTCCTGGCTCTGCGTTCTGTACACCACTCACACCTAACAGTTACCACTTCATAAGTACGTATTAGGCATATCATTTATATATTTTATTGGATGTACTGTATGGATGTTTTTTGTATTTAAACTGTTAGAATTAGATCTTGACATGCATGTCCTTGTATAGTTTTTAGTTTTCACTTTAAAAATGTAAATGCAGTAAATATTAGGTAGATTTGATTCGATCATTACATTGAATAAGTTGTTTTTTTTTCCTATGCAATTTGTGATCATACTTTTGTTATAATACATTTACAATAACCCTACACAGATTAAACAGCAATTATTGCATTTTCAATTACAATTGATTTAATTATAAATTATACCAAATTACCAATGTCCTCTTGTATGACTACAATACTGTTTGTCCCTATAGTTACGTCAGAAAAACAAAATGTAGCTCTAGAAAGACCTTTATTGCACATTGAAATGGGCATTAACTTAAAAATTACATAAACCACAAACATTGTATCTTTTTATTTAAGATTATGTTGAAAATTGAATTAAAAAATGTAGTTCACTTTTACAATCCAGTGGAAATTCCATACATAAAACACTGTGGGTTAAGGTAAATAAATAATTGTCACAAGACAAGTCTACATAATAAAAAGAAGTAGTTGAATCTCTAGTGCCACATTGTTAATTCCAGTAGTAGCTGCAGGTCCTCCGCCATTCCTGCGACCAGGTTGACGGCTTCGACATCTCCCAGGTCATTCCCGCCACAGTGTAGGGACTGGAAAAAGAACGGGAGAAGGCTCTTCCACCGCAGACCACCCCAGCCAAACCAACAGATGTAGACATCTTCAATTCAATTTGATTGTTTCAAGTATTGGTACATACTGACAAGTGTCTGGTGCCAAAACCGGCTTCATTTGTCCCCGTTTCCGTCCAGTATCTGCCCTGTGACCAAGAAAAAATTCCTCTGGCTGGACCAGGTGAAATCTTTCTAAAAGTGTGTATTCTTCATTTTTAAAGGAGGAGGTCTATGTCAAACATTTGTTTGGCACTTTTAAACTGTCCCATTAGTAGCACAAGTTCATGTGGTGCATCCATATTTTTAGAATATATCAAGGGTTAAAGGACTTATGTGTCAACAGGATTTGGAAAAACTGGTGCATGCTTTCATCTACAGTAGATTTGACTACTGTAACGGGGTCTTTACAGGTCTCCCTAAAAAATCAATCAGACAGCTGCAGCTGATCCAAAACGCTGCTGCTCGGGTCCTGACTAAGACCAAGAGACTGGATCACATCACTCCAGTTCTGAAGTCTTTGCACTGGCTTCCTGTGCCTCAAAGAATTGATTTCAAAGTACTTCTGCTGGTTTATAAATCACTTAACAGTTTAGGGCCAAAATACATTTCTGATCTGCTGCTACACTATGACCCCCCCAGACCTCTCAGGTCATCTGGACAGGTCTACTTTCTGTCCCCAGAGTCAGAACTAAACAGGGGGAAGCAATTTAGTTTCTATGCTCCTCATATCTGGAATAAACTCCCAGAAACCTGCAGATCCACTGCTACTCTCAGTTCTTTTAAATCACGGAAGAAGACCTTTTTTTCATGCTGCCTTTCTTTAAATGACTGTTCATTCTTTAATGTTTAATTTCTTAGCTGCACTGTAACTTTTATTCTTGTGTTTTATGTGTCTTAATGTTTATATTTTTATCTGATTATTCATGTGTTTTATCAGTTTTAATTTTTTATCTGCTTTTTAACTGATTTTGTGTAAAGCACTTTGAATTGCCCTGTTGCTGAAATGTGCTCTACAATAAAGCTGCCTTGCCTTGAACCCTGATGAAACAGAATTTTGTAATGTAGCTACAGTTGTTTCCACAAGTGTAGTGATTGAAACATGTATGTGTCCAGAACAAACCAGGACGGGAGGCCAGGTACAAAATAAAATGGAATTTTATTCACACAGTTTGCATAGATTCAAAACACTAAAAAAATAATGGCCAACAAGCACCAATGTGGAACTACACAGTAGCGACTTTAAAAAAATGCAATGGCACCGTCTCATTACTTGATATAAAAGCAAATTGTACTGGAATAGTTTAGAGGCTATTAATGCGTTAGACCCTAATACACACAATAAAGAGCAATAGAACAAAACATCACAGCACACTTTAAAACTCACACATTACATGCAGGGACAATAGAAGGCAACACCTTCAACCACCCTAGCAAGCAATAAGGGTCTCTAAAGCTATCTTGGAGCCTATAACCAGCCCTAAAATTGCGCAGCGTCCGTCAGGGATATTGCTCTTTACCCTTTAATAATAATAATAATAAATTTGAAATGGACAAAAACAACCCATTGAAAAAGAAAACAAGTTGTAGACATACTACTACTTTAAATTAATGTGGGAAAAAACAATGACAGACAATGTTGCACTTGAAGACAGTCCTATATAAAAAAAAACAATATTAGACCACTTTCCAGCATATTTTAAGACAATACATTTCATAGAATGGTCGGACAGTCTGCCGTACCTTCAAGTCATTTAGGTTTCATGCAGACCAGCATGTTTTGTGCCGTTATGACCGTTACTAGAAACAAAAACGATACACTGAACATCTCAGTTAAATTCTACTATGTTTGCTAGATAGCTTACAGTCATTACTTCCGCTCCAAGTTTGAGCTTGTCTAAACAGCTGAAATGTTTGGCCTGCACATGTCGCCTAAACGCTGCACTTCCTGAAACTGCGAGGCGAGAGAGAGAGCGTAAATTACCTTTGTCCCTAATATCGTTATTTGTTGAATGAGTGTGACGTTGACGTCACACCCAAACTTTCGAACCCCACTGTATAGTTCACATTCATATACTGTACTTACAATCTATGCAATCTATGAAAAAGTAAAGTACATAGCTAATTCATTGTGATATTGATAATTGTACTATTTTTCAAAGTAAATGGGATTAAATAACTAGAAGTGATTAAATATCCCCATCCAACACGACACCGCGTGTCTGATTTGCCATTTAAGGGAAACCTCTTAGGATTATACTGCTGTGATATCATATTAGACATTTAAGGTAGAGCATTAAGCTTTATTGTATTTATAAAAATGAAAAACTGAGCTTTCACTGCTTTTTTTACTTCGCCCTCATTGGACCAGGTCCAGAATCAAAACCACGATGCAGATTTGACAAGTCTGTGTATTGTGGACATGGTCCAATATGGACTAGCTACATGTGAAAAAAGCTGTGAAATTGGACAGACCCTCATTCACACACACACACAGTTCATCTTTGCATTTTCCCAAATCTGAAACTGTAGTCTTCAGCATCATGTGCACTGGTTGAATTAACACAGCTTGTATGCCTGTCACATCTACTGTAGTAAATGTCGCTGTGTTCACTTTGAAGGAATCACTGCACATGGCTCAGCACTTGTAATGACATTTTGAGCATGTTTAGAGGCTATAAACAAGTTTAAAACTTGTTGGGTGCAACTCTAGCAGGAGGATAACATGGTGTAGGCACCACTGAATGGTTTCATTTTTCTCTCTACTGACAGACCTCCAAATTCACTAAAAGAGCTATGTGTTGAAATTGACCAGAATTCTCCTTTAACAGAAGGATTCCTTTTTAAAGTAGTTAAAAAAAGTTAAAATATGGCTTTAACAGGCTGAAGAAGATTTCAAATTATGCTTTAATTGGACATTTAAGCCTTTAATTTTAAAATCATACAGACAGGTCCGATGTTACCCAAGTGACACATTTAGTTATGGCTCACCCTGTTTTGGAATGAGCCTGACATAAGGATTCCTTTAAGAGTAGCCTGAAGAAGAAAAAAAAGAGTTAAAAGGAACAGAAGGACTCAAACGCAACGGCTTGCCAAACAGAAGGATTTATTAAATAAGAAAAAGGAGAAGTGGGGAGGCAGACGCCAGGGATCGAGACTGGGAAGACTCGGGGAGTGGAAGAGCCGGGAGCGTGGAGCCGAGGAGGAGACACCCAAACCAGGAAGGGGAACGGAGTCAGGCTGAAGCGGGATGCCGTGGGAGGGCGACCGAGAGGGAAGCCAGCTGACCGGAGACGGGAGCGAGAGTGGAGGCGATTGTTACTGCTAATAAACACGACGTTTATTCAGTTCATACTTTTATTCAGTGCACAGCTAGCTTGGACACGTGTCCACCACCTAACACCCACAACCAACACATACACACACTCCACGCATGCGCCAACCTGCACACACTGGGAAAACCTTCTGCCGTAGTGAACAGTGTAGAGGGGAAATAACATGTTAACAATCTCCCTATACTTTAAACAATTAAGAGAATACAAAGAAATGTTTTATACATACAAAAAAAAAAACATATACGCACAATGGCCACAGTTGTTACAACTTAAAATAAACTGTTACATGTGCAAATAAAATGTACATTGCTTTTTAATTTATCCTTTTGTTTGTTGGAGAAATCCTTCTATAAACTGACAACTGACTCCATGATGTATTAACACAGCGTTTATCTTGTGGTCAACAGATGAAATGCGTTTCCGAGCAGTTACACGTGCACGGACCTGATGGAGACTTGTCTAGTACAGAGGTCCCCCAAAAGGCACTTAAACAATATTGTGCTCAAGGTTATATTGGTTCCCCTTGTGGGGCCTGATTGGTCAGCTATACTGTTGCTGGGTTACACTCCCTGCTCTGCCTCTTCCCTCTTTCTTCTTATTATTTTCAGTTATCATTTACCTCACCAGACAGCTATGTTTACTCCCTTCTTAGTTATCAGACCGTCCTGAACTTCAGTGTCCTTGGCCTCACCATCTCCTCTTCCCGTGTTCACTGTAGCTTATCTGACTAAGATAGCCCTGCCTGTTCTCTCCCTCCTGTAACCCAGCTGCAAAGCATAATGTATAATAGTCACACATACACACACTCTTATTTAGTCTTTGGTTATTCAGTATATACTTTAAGCCAGCTTTTACGTGGCCGTTCCTGAGTGCCCTGTTCATCACCACCTCAGTCATTGTATTATTTTCCCACAAATTCCCCCTTTTCGCACCTATAGGTCGAACACTTTTACACTAACTGCAGTGCCTCAACTCCTTCTCACACATAACGCAGGCCTCTCCTCTCCTCAGGCATGGTGATAATGGCAGCATCCCAGCGGAATAGGGAGGCGGCGCTTTTCTTTGGACAAGGCAGTGGTGATGAGCCGGATATCATGGTCCGCAGGCAGGGCACACAGCAACACCACAGGTAACTAGAATAGCGAGAAAAACAGCAATAGATGTCAAACAAGCAGTGATAAGATTCTTCCATTTGCCAAAAAAGGTGTCATCCACCCCTCCAATGGATTTGATACACCTGAGGCGTCATGCATCTCCTGGAAGGGCTCGAAGTTGGTTCAAAGCCCTGGTGACCTTCCCATCCGGGGCAGTGTTGTTAGGGATGACCGTACAGCACATCTCTCCGAACATGGAACAGACTCCTCCTTTTTCAGCCAACAGCATGTCCAGCGCCATCCTATTCTGGAGCGCCATGAGGGACGTTGGGGCCATCTGCTCGGCCAGGCCTTCGATGGCATCCCTAGTTGCATTGCTCAAGCGTAAAACATTATAATGCACAAAATTTATCCTATCTACATTTTGCTGGGAGTGACGGGGAAGATGGCTGAAAGCAGTGGTATATTCTCAAATCCTGCGGCTATTTGATCTGCCAATTTGTATTCATTCGGGACACCCCTAGGAACTCCTATGCTGTCTATGTAGGTTGGGGTTCCCGCCCATGGATCAAAAGCCGGGCCTTGCATACTACGGGCCCTGCGCCTTCTCTTTACGGTCAGTTGCACAGCCTTATGGTGGGTATAGTGGACTCTACTCCCCACCAAAGATATGGGCATAGCTAATCTAACCATAGCACAAACTCCTGACGTTTGATTTGGAACTTTATCTGGGAGTACAACCTAAGACCACCAAATAGTAGAATAGTCCTATTCTAGCCACTGGGCCTAGGCTGTTTTGTTTTGTACAGTTGTGTTGCACCAGTCTGGGGGTATATCACCTAGTTTGATTGTGGGCTTGCTTGATCCGTGAGATTGAAACAGTGATATCTTGCACCCTCCCCCTTTATGGCGGTAAAATACCCTGGTTTTTCAAAGCCTGGGGGAAGAGGGATGCTAGGGTAGTACAATTGCGGGAAGCTGTCTTAGAGTGTGTGAAGTTCAACATGCATGCATATCCTGCTGGGTCCTCATTAGGAAACAACGGGGCCGGGTTAGTGAACATGACTGGTCTAGCTGTGGCACAGGCCACGCCCCTTCCATGTGTTGTTCTTTGGCATTCTGTATTAGCCACCTGATCCATAAATTGTCCTGGCCTGCACCTGCTGATAACTCTAACACATCTTCCACCCTCATTTTAGAGAAGTCCTGCACTATTATGTCTTCCTCCTTCAGGGGGGGTTTTACTGTAGTCTCTGCCATGTCAGTGTCATTCTGTGTGTGCGTGAGGGGATCCAAATATTATCTGCAGGGGGTTTATCTGGTCACTTCCTGCTATCCATACACCTATGGCTAACATCCAGACATCCTGACCGTTCCTGCTCCCAATTGCTCTATTTACTGACAGGGTTATGGGATTTTTCGTGGGGTCTGAACTATAGTCCCGCTGTATAGATAATATCTCTCCCATTCATCTTGTTGTACCCACCAATCTCTTTTGTCTGTCAACCTCGCCCATGGTTTCCACCCTCCTGTTGTCCAACCCGCGTCTCATACCAGCTGTTACAGAGACTACCTTTCACCTGTCCGGAAGCGCTCCTTTCACAGTCCTCTACCTTTTGATAGTCGTCACAGATGTACACATCTGTGTTTTTGTAGAAACTTATACCCCCCGCAGTCTATAGCCTGACACAAATCAAAGGTAAATGACGTGGTTGAGTCTCTCACATAGGGGAGAGTCAATCTGGCACCGCACCTTGGGGATGGGCCCTTAGTGTGTTGCTTCACTACTGCCCAAACTGCTCTTCTTCTCTCTCGTCTAGTTTCATTTCCTTTGTTACTGAGAGGTGGTTGGACACTACCGGGTGATTGTTCTTTGTGGTCTCGGTCCCCATACGCATGTTCCAACCCCAGAACTAATGCTGCAACTCCCACTACTACTACTACTGCTAGGACAACTGTTGTCTTTTTCCCAAACCCCATTGCCTTCCAAGTTATGGGTGTACTACGCGGGGGCTGTTCCCCGCCAAAACATCTCTTCCATCTATACATTTTGGATTGCTTTTCTAATTTCTGCCAATGGGCGGCTAGGAGGTGCGGCTGGGGCACAATGTGTCAGTGGTGCCAAGGTGCTCCTTTTTTACCTTTAACCTGGACCGAGTGTGAAGTAACCTCCCCCACCTCGTACGGCCCGGACCACCTGGGGTCAGTCCACTTCCTCTTGTGAACTTTGACCCTGACCCAGTCGCCTACCTTGACAGGTAGTGTTGCTTCCTCCTGCGGTTTCCTGTTCGCCAACTGGACCTGCGTAGAAAGGGCTGAAACCAGAGTGTTAGCTTTTTCATATAGTCTGTCATTTTCTATTTGCTGAACATCTAACATTGGCATGTGGCCTCCATCTAGTGGAGGTCCTGGCATTTTTCTCCCTGTCATTATTTCGTGTGGGGTCAAATGTGTTTCTCGTCCTTCTGAGGACCTCATAGCCATGAGGGCCAATGGGAGCGCTTCTACCCATGTTAACTTGCTTCCTGCACATGCCTTGGCTATCTTAGCCTTCAATGTCTGGTTTGCTCTTTCCACCATTCCCTGTGACTGTGGATGATAAACTGATCCGAAGGCATGAGTGATTCCCAGGGCCTGTTCTACTTCTCTAGTAGTTTGTTGTTAAATGTGTGCCATTATGACCTTATTTGCCTGGGGACCCCATACCTCGGGATGAGTTCAGTTTGAGCCATTTCACCACTGTTTTTGCGTCCTCTTTCCGGTGGGAATGGCTTCTACCCACCTAGAGAACCTGTCTACCATCACCAGAAGATACCTTTTTCCCCCTACCACATTTTCTGCGCCCATATCAGTATAATCTATACTGATATCTTGAAAAGCTGTGGGGACTGGGTACGCTCCTTTTAGTGTGGTGTATGGTTTCTGAACATTATGCTCTCCACACACACCTGCATTCCTGACAAAAATGTGTCACCATTTCCCTCAAATTGGGGTGCCACCACAGCTCAAACAGATTCAGGAGAGTCTGTTTTCTTCCTTCATGTGTTGGTCTGTGTGCCTCAGGTAGCAACATTCTGCACATCTCGGCTGATGCTGCTATCTTTCCTTGATGAGACCTCCATATCCCATCTTTGTCTTTCGTGGCGCCGCTCCGCTGCCACTGATTCCATTCATATGCTCCTGCCTTTTTCTGCATTTCTAGAATGTCTTTAGGCTCCAGTGCCATTGGTTGTGATTCTATCTCTTTCGATAGTACCATCTGCTTTGGGGAGTATCCTCCCGCTCTTTTGGCTGCAGAATCTGCTGCCTCGTTTCCTGCACTTACTCTTCCTTGCCCTGCGTCATGTCCTTTGCATTTCATTATGACACCTTTAGTGGAGCGGCAATAGCCTCCACTAGCTCCATTATCTCCTTCTGATTTTTATGGGCATTCCTGCAGAGGTGACGTATCCTCGCCTTTTCCACATGATCGCGTCCAAGTGTGCTGTTCCATGAGCATAAGCAGAGTCTGTAAAATGTTCACTGTTCTTCCTTTGGCTAGCAGAAGGGCTGCGATCAGAGCTTTTATTTCTGCTTTCTGTGCTGACGCTGGTTGGTTTATTATTCCTGCTCCAATGTCTGATGTGTTCCATCTGGGTGTTGTTGGACTACTGCATATGATGCTTTGTTAGTCCCATCCTTTGTTTTGTAGCAACATCCGTCTGTGTAGAGCCACATGTCAGCCGACATGTCTGGTACGTTTTCCAGATCTGACCTTATTCTGCTTTCTTGGGCTGCTTCTTCCTCGCAAACATGTGGCACTCCCTGTCTACTCATACTGTTGGCCATGTTTATTCCTTCTGATGAGTAGGTGATGTGCGGTTGGGTACAGGCAGTCTGCAGTTTTGTTCTCCTTGTGGCACTGTATGCAAATTCCTTGCTGGCCAAAAAAGCTGTGACACCATGTGTGGTGTGGATTGTTATTGGATGGCACATTACAATATGTGCTGTTTGTCAATGGATTTTGCCAGCGCCGCTACATAGCGGGCACAGGTTGTCTGTCCTTTTTCCACTGTATCCAGCCTTGATGAGTGGTACATCAGTACATGTCTGTCTCCCCCTTTTTTCTGAAATAAAATGGCATTGAGAAAGCCATTGTTTCAGAAACATCCATATGAAATGGGAGTGAGTAGTCTGGGGAGGTGAGTGTCTCTGCCCTTGCTAGGGCACTTTTGAGGTCAGAGAAGGCGGCCTCGGCCTCTGTTGTCCATAAGGGGGCGGGTGAGACAGCGATGACCAGCAGCAGCCACCAGTTCCCTGAGCGATGTAATTCTGTTGGTATAGTCAGGGATATGTGAGCGGCTGTATCCTGTGAGGCCCAGAAAAGACAGCATGTCTGCAACTGTGAGGGGAAGCGGGTGATGCAGAATAGCCTGTCTATGGCTGGGAGACACCCCAAGGCCTGCTGATGGAATTTGTCTGCCCAGAAAGAGGACTTGTCTCCTAGCAACTTGTACTTTGTCCCTTTTGACCTTGTAGCCTTTTGAGGCTAGGAATGTCAGCAGTGCTATTGTCTGTTCCACACAGGTGAGGGGATCTGTAGCAGCCAGCAGAAGGTCGTCCACATACTGTATGAGGACCACAGTTGTGGGGAGTTGCAGCTGCAGAAGATGAGATTTGAGGATCCTGTTGAACAGTCCAGGTGAGTCTCTGTACCCTGTGGCAACCTGGAATACGTGAATTGTTGACCATTGAAAGTGAATGCAAAGTACTCCTGTGAGTCTTGGTGTAGGGGCACAGAGAAGAAAGCATTGGCCAGGTCAACCACTGTGAAGTGGGTGAAGGAGGGTTAAGTGATGTCAAAGAGACATGTGGGTCTGGGACAGGATGCACAGCTGGGACAGTAATGTCATTAATGGGTCTGGTGAGTCCTGCACCATGCGCCATCCTTTCCTCCAGCTTTGGGGACAGGTAAAATGGGAGTGTTCCAGGGAGAACGAGTGGGATATATACACCAGCTTCTAAGAGTCCTGAATGGTTGGAGCTATGCCTTGGACCTGGTCAGGGTGAGTCTATACTGTGGTCTGTGAATGACTGTGTGGTGCTGCGGTCTGATTGTAACAGTCACAGGGTGTGTTTCTAAGAGTCCAGTGTCATATGGGCCGGTGGTGAACAGATGCTGGGGAAGAGTTAGTAGGGCGGTAGCTGCGCTGGGATGGTCAGTGCAGGGGAGTCCATGTTCTCTGGGGAGTGGGAAACTTCAGGCAATGTTTTCTCTGTTGGTGTGAGGCCCTTTAAACACCACATGTCTTCAGCGTCAGTGTCAGCTTTTAGAAGGCAAGGTGTGGAGGTGGGGAGCCATTTAAATGTTAGTGCACGTTTTATCATAGGCCCAGGGATTCTGGCCTGCGGCCAAATCCTACTGCGAGTGTGGACATGCGGGGAAGAAGAGTCCAGAGTGTGTACCAGTCTTCAGAGGAGTGCGTCAAGACCACAGAAGCACTACCCTTCTTTACCACAATATATGCCTCTGCATAAGAGAAGTGGGTGCTGTCCTTGCATGTTGTGTCTCCCAGTCATCTTGATATGGGGTGTCCAGGTCGTCAGTACATGTAGAGTACAGTGTACTTGTGGGAGTGGGGACATGTAGGGGTGCAGTCTGTATATGGCTGGTTTCAGGATGTGAATGCATGTTGAATGGAGGGTGTGTCAGGGCCTGTGGAAGCAGGCGTAACCAATATACATATTGGTGTAGTTCTGACACTGGGGTTGGTGAGGGAGAGAATGGGGGACTGGGGAATCAGGAGTGGATACTGGAGGAACAGGAGTGACATGAATGCCATCCTCATTCATCCATATGCACAGATTCAATTTACACATAAGATCTCTTCCTAATAAATTTACTGGGCATGCAGGGGAAGCAAAAAAGATGTGTGTGTGTTTGTGAGTTAAATTCGGTTAACAATGGCTGTGTGGAAGTGCTGTAAGATAGGGGTCCCACTGACTCCCATAACTGACTGAGTTTGAGCTGAAGGAGGGAAGTAGGTGGGAATTTAGACAGAGAAGTTGCTCCTGTGTCTGCCATCATTACAT
>NW_022603127.1:0-24178 GCF_008692095.1 Etheostoma spectabile
GCACGAGAAACGCGATTGCAAGTACAGCGTTTTGTGATCATCCTTATTTGTCAACACATGTAAAGTTCTTAGGGGCCCGTAGTGGATGAAATGGTAAAACATTTGGCCCTGGATGCATAGAATTCCTGCCATATCGAGCGACAAAGTTTGGGTGTCCTGAAAAATGGTCTGAACTCTATCTCGCCGGACCGTCTTTTTTTTACTGTTTTCTTGTTATGTCACGGCAAGAAGTATTATGCTTTGAGTCGTTTGTCCATCTCTACATCAGAATCAGAAATAAAAAAAACATCAGACATATGCATTCTCTTTGTCGCAATAGGTCAGCGCAGTCGGCTGTTAACCGAAAGGATGGTGGTTCAAGTCCACCCAGGGACGTTTGTTGCTTAATAATTAGGGTGAGCCAACTACTGGGATTTATCCTTCTTTCAGGAGACCATAGAGCAGCCTGAAGATACCCAAGTGGCTTATGTCTATCAGAAGATACGTTCTGGAAACCATGTACATATTAATCTTTACAGTCATTGGTATGCAGGTCACTTGATGTAATACAAGCAAATACATAAGGCCAACAGAGACAAAAAGTGAGAGAAAAGAAAAAGAGACTAGCGTCTGGAGGATACCCAGTTGAGATCGTGTGCTCTTTGAGAACTGTAAGTCATAATAACTGATGTTGTCAGTTCATGTAAGCCTGTTGTTGTATTGGTCTGTAGTTCTGGTACATTTTAAAAGTAGCTTGTTTACGTTCTTCTCCTGTTGGCTAGGTTACACCTGGCTGTTTATTTCGATTAATGGCGATTGTTGAACGTCCTTGCACATTAAGATAATTAATTAGTTGTTGGTTTATGTATTATTTACTGGCAATATATGATTCCTATACATTGTGTATGGTAGCCTTTACAATGTTGTTTATTTCATTTATTACCACACCACATTCATAGCAGAGCTGCCCCCCCCCATGTTTATACTGATGATGATTGTTAAATCAACAGAGAAATTGTCTCCATCTGTGTTTTAACAGACACACCTGGGCCGAAGTTGGAAACCAGAATCAGCTTTAAATCCAGTTCTAATCTAGTCCTCACTAATTTCAAATAATTTCCCTGGAGTTACCATACAAAATTAATCTAATTAAATTGGAACATACACAACTTCTCACAAACTCACACTTGAATTCATATCTTGCTACTCGGTTCGAATCTTATTAACCTGGAGTCCCAGTCTCTGTCAATATAAATAAGCTATATGTTTATATATGTTTTAGGCCTATTGGAGACGGGCCATTTAAAATGTAGGCAATGGCATATAAAGAATAAAGAATAAAGAGTCTTTTCTCCATGTCCACTGTAGTTTCTCAGTGTGCTCTCTAGTAACATGGTGTCTGGTCCAGGGAGCTTGGTCATTCATCAGGCTACTTTACTTTTATATTTTAAGTATATGCTAAGCCCTGTACAGATGGAGGAGAATGAAATGTTCAGTAATATATAGATTGTTGGCTGGAAGTATGGAGATACTAATATGCATTACTTAAAAAGAGAAAACTAACATATTCTATGGTCATGTAAGTATGTGTTTTCCAATAAAAGATTGACTTGAGAATAATTACTTGGTCTGTAAGTGATGCTCAGAGGCCCGACATGGCCCTTCTATGTTCATTTTAGTATGTGTTTTCCATAAAAATTTGACTCGAGAATAATTAATTACTCTATAAATGATGCAGAGGCCCCACATGGCCCTCACCTTGTTCGGCTTATTGAAGAGGCAGCTCCCGCCCCCCTGAGCAAGAACTGGATGTACTCATCAACGCTGCAGCGAGAAAACTTTCTGGGTAGATAGTATCTGCATTCACAACACACGCGCGCGCACACACGCGCACGCGACGTGCACGCGCGCACACACACGCACACACACAGATCGAGACCAGGACATGACAACAAAATTAAAAACTGCTCAATACTTTTCTGCCGTAAGGAATGTGGGTGTCTGTGCCACCACTTTGCAATCTGACATAAATGTTACCATCTGTAGTAGATATTACTCATATGAATAATTCAAATCTGTATGGTTCCCTCTGTTTAGGAGAGCCAAATCACATTAAAAATCACATTCTGTGTAGTAAATACTTTAATTAATTTTGTAATTCTTTCAGGGTGGTGGGCATGCTGGTGTCTGATGTTTCAAACGCATCAAATACAAGCTGTGATTGAGATTGTGAGTAAAAGTCAAAGCATCCCTCTGTTACCGGTGTTTAATTGTCTAATTAAGCAAAATGAACAGAACAAATTGCAGCGACAAGAAAACAGTCTTGCTGTTTAATTTTGTCAACAACAGAGAAGAGATTCATTTTACAGGTCTGTTGTGTTTTGTTGTTCACATCAGTGTGCTATGATGTGAATTTTTACCCGGTCTCTTCCATGATGCCGCCCAGCTAAGCATCTAGGTGGCAGCCATGTTCTGACCACCGCCCCCTCCTTCTGGGACACAGGTGACTTGTCACCCCATAGAAGAGTCTAATGACAGAAGAGAACTGATGGACACGGATCCAACACCCAACTCTCTCTCCAACACCCCCCCTCAAAACCATCCCCTCCTCCTCTTCGTTTTATTCAGATTAAGCGCCTGGTTTATTAGATCTCTCTATCGCCCCCCTGCTTATCAAGGTTTCATGTTGTCTTTTACCTGCAGAGTTGCGTACGGTTGTTCCACCTCATGCCGATGTTTCTGGCCGAGACTCTGGCACAAAGTGATGGCCTACATTCCCATACTGGAACAAATACCCATTGGAAAACTTTATTTTGAGATGGGACAACGTTAATATACAATGCTAAAGTTAACTTGGCTGCAACAAACATGTGTACTTAAACCAGGATTAAAGTAATGATAATGATAAAATAAGGGCTACAGCCAGCAGCAAGTTTAGCTTAGCATAGAGACTGGAAGCAGGGCTCTGTCAAAACGGTGACAATAGCCTAAAAGTTGTTAAGTCTGTACAAAAACAAATTGTAAAAACACTAAGAAAGAAGAAATTAGTACTTCTACTTTTACCAGAGTTTTTGTTAACACAATTATCTGTACTCTACTTGGAGCATGGGCAGTGAGTACTTTTGCCATCTCTGACGGCCTCTGTAGTGTTCTGTTAGAGTATGTATATATTGGTGTATAGACTAGTGTGTATATTTTTTTGTTTTGGTTGTTTTGTGTTTTGTGTGTAAGCACAGTGTGAGCAACAATGCTCCAAAGAAAACTTCCTCGTATGTGTCCTCATACCTGGCGAATAAAGCAGATTCTGATTCTGATTCTGGTATGCAGGTCACTTAATGTAATCCAAGCAAATACATACGGCCCCACCAGACAGTTTTGTGATACATGGCGTGTAACTGTATGTCAATGATCAAGCTTGTTGCTGTGACCAAGAAACCACCAGCACAATGACTGATACATCATCATTTCCCAATTGTCTTGATGCCAAATATTTGAATTCAAAGTCAGAATCCAATTGACATGTAGAAAAATACAATGCACGTCCAGCTTCTACATTTCCACATGAGTCAGCTTCCCCATTTCTGAGTAACAGGAAATAGCCTGATAAGCAGGACATGTGCAGCGCAACCTCAAAAAGCCATAAAGCAAATGCTTGTGGCTTAAAGATCGAGCTCCACTCATAAAACATCAGACTTATGCAGTCTCTGTGGCGCAATAGGTCAGCACAGTCGGCCGTTAACCGAAAGGATGGTGGTTCAAGTCCACCCAGGGACGTTTGCTACGTAAAGAACCTGGAGTGAGCCAACTCTGGGATTTATCCCCTCCTGCAGTACAATATAGAGCAGTCCCAAGATAACCCAAGTGTTCTTACCTCCATCAGAAGGTACAGTTCTGCAAACCATGTACTGTACATATTAATCTTTACGGTCATTGGTATGCTGGTCACGTGATGTAATACAAGCAAATACATAAGGCCAGACAGAGACAAAAAGTGAGAGAAAAGAGACTAGCTGTCTAAGGATGATCAGTTGAGGTTGTGTGTGTCTTTGAGAACTGTAAGTCATTTAACTGTTGTTGTCAGTTCATTTAAACTAATGAGGAACAATTTGACAAATCAAAATCAAGTCCAGGAACTTATTCTTTGAAATATCACACCTGAGTCTCTCAAGTTCTGACCATTCCCTGACCGGGAATTGAAACCGGGCCAGGGCGGTGAGAGCGCCGAATCCTAGCCACTAGACCATCAGGGAGTCACATCTAACAAATTTATCTTTGTAGATGTGAGTTTTCTTTTCACTTACTGGAATGACTCATATGTTTTAGGCGAGAATGGCGCCTGGCTTGACCTTCAGAAGGCAGGACATGACAGATTACACATCTGTCACTAGTCAGTTTGTATTCTTAAATACCAAGTCTCTTGCTGTTCCTTGACTAGTTGGCCACCCCTGCTTTGCATCGCTCCAGGTATGTTGAAAAAAATCTGTTATGCACCTTTGCATTGCGCTATAATGTCAAAATTTGACCTGAATCCAACAATAACATTACTTGACACTCACATACATTGGTTTTCAGTTAAAAATGTTGGTTAGGGGTTTAGTTACTGCTTGAAAAAATGAAAGAATTGTTATTGAGATGGAGGCAGATGAAGTGTTTATGACCCACCAATGATGACAAAAGGTACATCCACTGTCGGGGTCTGATTTAAAGGAAATGGTACTCTTTAAATGTTAAACTAATGAGGAAGAATTTGACAAATCAACCAAAAACTTGCTCTTTTAAATCTGTATCTGTCAACTCCTGACCATTTCTCTGACCGGGAATTGAACCCGGCCGCGGTAGTGAGGGCGCCAAATCCTAGCCATTAGACCATCAGGGAGTTACATCTATCAAATTTAATTTAACATTGTTGGTTTATATTGTTTTAGGCAAAAATGGGCGCATGGTTAGAGATTAGAAGGCAGTGGTGCCAAATGGAAAACTGCTGTTTCGATTTAATTACATGGTAATAATACAAAAACAGAGGTGTAGTTATTACTTGGAAATGCTTCCGGTAGTTTATGAATAAAAACCATGAATCAGTGGTGGAAAATGCAAACTACCTGTTTCCATTTTATGATTGTAGTAAGACAGAGGTGTAGTGATTACCTGGAAATACTTCTGGTAGTTACTGTCAAACAACCATGAATCAGTGGTGGAAATGCAAAACTACTGTTTCTATTTTATTACGTAGTAAGACAGAGGTGTAGTGATTACCTGGAAATACTTCTGGTAGTTACTGTCAAACAATCATGAATCAGTGGTGGAAAATGCAAAACTGCCTGTTTCAATTTATTACATGGTAATATTAGAATAACAGAGGTGCAGAGATTAGAGGTGCAGAGATTACCTGGAAATACTTACCATGAAATACGTATTGTCCTTCACGTACGTAACGCTGTGCAATCTGACCAGCAGCTAAAACACCTTCCACCATCAAGCACTGGCGACCGGGTTCCTTGTAACACGTTTATTTGAGTAACAAAGGTTGAAAACTGGGAGAAACACAATGACCAGTTACTTAGATAGTAATGAGTCACAGATATTAAACAAAGATAATTGCAAAAACAATATAACTACACACAGCTAGCAAAAATGTAAGAAATGAAATAAAGAAACACGTAATGTATTGTTATACAGTGTACGTAGTATAACCTATGTTGGGATTCTAAATAAACTAAGATATACTTACATGTGGCATTACCCAAGATAAAATTGGCAAACTATCTTACTGAAGTATATCGTCAGTTAGGGCTGAACAATATTGTGTTTTAGCATTGACATCGCGATGTGCGCATGCGCGAAAGTCACATTGCAGGACGTTACGATGTTGACGTTAATACTTTTTTGCTGCTTGATAGAAAGTAACCTTTCACCGTTTCTCCTTTACATGATTATTACCATCCGACCATTCCCCTTTAAGACAGGTAGCCATGTGGGCAACATGTGGATGTGGGTAGAGTAGCCAAAAAATTACTCAAGTAAAAGTACTGTTACTTCAGAATATATGACTCAAGTAAAAGTAAAAGTAGTCATCCAAATAATTACTTGAGTAAGAGTAAAAAAGTGCTTGATGAAAATCTACTCAAGTAGTGAGTAACTGTTGAGTAACGTCTGATTTATTTCTTAACACAAGCATCAATCAGACAGACAAAAATACAAAATAATCATCTTTAGGCAAATTATAGTTAATCCAATCAATAAAATTAATTTATTAATTACAAAACAGCTTACTTGAGAGACTTGTCACATCAAATTAGGATGGATGCTGCATGTGTAAACATTCTGTATGTAACCTAAAAGACAAACATCCACCTCTCCACAGCAAAATAAAAACCACCGCTACGTCTCCTCAGGTTAGAGGTTGAGTTTGTTGAACGCTGACATGTCCGTTTGTTTTGGTCGACACTGAACACACCGCATGATGTAGCTGCTGTTTCACACTTTTCCTAAAGGTAACCACGCTTTTACTATGAGGCGGGGGGGGGGGTCCTCCTGGTTTGCGTTGCCTTGGCGCGTTTTGCTTCTGACGTCTTTGCTAGGACTGTAAAGCTAACCTGTCGCGCTGCTCAAGCGAGTATGGTCCCATGACTGCACAACGACGTGTGATTGGTTAAGCACAGTCACGTGGTAGAGCCTTCAGCGGAAGACTCTCTCTGTCAAAATAAAACATTAAAATGAGACGTACGCTGGGGTAAAAACAATGACGCGTAGAATACCAAAGAGGTAAAAAGAAAAGTAACGAGCTCCTTGTAGCCTAATGTATCGGAGTAAGAGTACAGTTTCTTCTTCACTAATCTACTCAAGTACAAGTAAGAGTATAGTGATTTAAAACTACCCAGAAGTACAATTTTTTCAAAAACTTACTCAAGTAAATGTAACGGAGTATATTTAACTCGTTACTACCCACCTCTGACTATATCAGAGTTTAAAACGTTTCAAGTGCGCAAAACCTTAGATCGCTTAACAGGATTCCCCATACCTCTGATATTCCAACTGATAAATCTGAGAGGTGTGCCTGACCCAGCCATGCTGGGATCTATAATGCCATTAACCATTTAAATAAAAAAAATAACATAAAAAAAAAAATGGTCATAGTGAGCCGGGGTGGACACACCCCCCACTACCCCAAACACAAATACACCCAAAGTCCCCATATAACCATAGATAGATAGATAGATAACTTTATTGTCATTACACATGTACAAGTACAAGGCAACGAAATACCGTTTGGAGCATGCCTCCGGGCCGCTGCTAATACAAGCGCCGCCACACGCACTCCTTGAAAATGATATATGCAGACAGCAACATGGTAATACAACATCACAACGTAATGCACAAGACAACACACACTTCATGTGGACACATGAAGGAATTTTTTGAGGTGGCATTGAGAGGGAGCGAGGAAAACAGAATCGAGGGCAGACAGACGGATGTGGGGCGGGATGGGGGAAGGAGTGTATGGTGTGTGTGTGAGATAGTGAGTTGTGTGTGCAATGTGCGCGTCAAACTGTCTGTGTTGTTAAAAGCTCAGTCCATCGGCGTGACCTTGAAGAGATAACCAGAGCACAGGACGAGATAGAATGGCCAGCTGCTGGTTGTTTTCCTGCTCGTGGTGAAGGGTGGCGGGGGGGGGGGGGGGGGGTAGTTGATCAGTTGCAGTCCAATTTAGGGTGACTCGGTAGAATTTATCTGAATCAATGTCCATCACTCAATTGTCACCGACCTCAGCGTCATGCGAGCATCCATATCACGTAGTGATTTTTGCAGTCCATCTACCTTCTCTGCCAGTCCGGTGGTTACACGAAGCAACTCCACCGACTGGGCCCTGTTGGTATCAATCCCCTCTGCGCTTCCACGGTCCGGTCTGAGATGTTACGAGACAGTTCACAGGACTGGTCAGCCCTTAGATGTAAAACCTTCATCCTCTCAACCACTCCGTGTAGGCACTCTTTAAGTTCCCCAGACAGCTGGTGGGTGAATTTGCTGGCGGCTGTCTTACCAATTTTGCGGTAGGTCAGCGAGACCCCAAGGCCGATGATCAGGAGCCCCCACCAACAGTAGTATGTGGAAAATAATACAATGACTGAGGTGGTGATGAACAGGGCACTCAGGAACGGCCACGTAAAAGCTGGCTTAAAGTATATACTGAATTAACCAAAGACTAAATAAGAGTGTGTGTATGTGTGACATATTATACATTATGCTTTGCAGCTGGGGTACAGCTAGGAGGGAGAGAACAGGAGGGCTATCTTAGTCAGATAAGCTACAGTGAGCACGAGAAGAGGAGATGGTGAGGCCAAGGACACTGAAGTTCGAGACGGTCTGATAACTCAGAGAACAGGACAAGAAGGGAGTGACATAGCTGTCTTGTGAAGTAAATGATAACTGAAAATAATAGACAGGCAAGAAGGAAGAGGCAGAGCAGGGATTGTACCCCAGCAACAGTATAGCTGACCAATCAGGCCCCACAAGGGGAACCATATAACCCTGAGCACGCTATTGTTTAAGTGCCTTTTTGGGAACCTCTGTACTAGACAAGTTTCCATCAGGTCCGTGCACGTAAAACTGCTCGGAAACGCATTTCATCTGTTGACCACAAGAACAAACGCTGTGTTAATTCATCATGGAGTCAGTTGTCAGTTTATAGAAGGATTTCTCCAACAAGTACAATTATCCAAATATCTTCAACGTCCTCCACAGTGAGAACGTCCAGGCAGACCACCTGCCACTCCCGTGAATAGGAATCGCGAACATAGCCTGCCGGGAACGTCCCGCTGGGGCAGGCCGGCTCCCCCGGAGAAGCATGTTTAGATGAAAAAATCTTGTCAATAGCGCTGAGTGACCAGTTAATCAATTCCATTTTGAATGTTTCAGGAAAACAGCAAGCAGGGGACAAAGAGAAAAGAGAAAAGGAGATTCCACAAGACAGGGTAGACAGACTGGGAAGGCCAAGCTAAGATAAGAGGGGAGAGGAGGAAAAACACGTCTGCTCTCGCCAGAGTCAGGAAGAAGAAGAAACAAAGGAGACAGCAGTGTTTCCCACAATAACCAAAAGTTGTCCACAATAGCGTTGAACAACCCGGAGACCATGCAGAATAGACAAAGGTAAGAGAGAGAAAAAAAATCCCGCCGATCTCAACACTGTTTAACAGTATGCACATGAATATAGTAAAGCACGTAAAAATGCTAAATGACAAATAATAGTAGACCCTCAGTCCTGTACTATCAGATGGAGAAAGCATAAATTGAGGTAGTGCTGATCATATCTGAAGTACAAAATACAAAATATATATATTATGTTAAGATTGAAGAAAAAAAAATACCTGCTATAAACTAGGGTGATCCGAGTATCCGGCTGAAACGAGTATCCGGTACGGATAAAGCACTTTTGCCGAGTACAAGTATTATCCGAGTAATATGAGTCAATATCCGTGCTCGGATTGAATACACTCCTCAACTGGCCGCGCAGCGTTCTGTGATAATCACAGCGCCCCCCCCCCCCCCCGCCTACAAACCCGCTCGGATCAATCACACACACACAGAAAATGGAGAAATGCGCTCTCTCTCGCTCTCTCTCTCGCTCTCTCCTGCTCCGTCAGTCAATTCGGTCTGCGGATCTGTTCCGTTAACGTTTAGGGTTTCTTCAGCTTCAGGTTTGTTTTTAACTTCGGTTTGTAGTCCTTACATAGTAACCAGTAGATTTCTGGTGAACGTGGGGTTTGTAGTCCTTACATAGTAACCAGTAGATATCTGGTGAACGTGGGGTTTGTAGTCCTTACATAGTAACCAGTAGATTTCTGGTGAACGTGGGGTTTTGTAGTCCTTACATAGTAACCAGTAGATTTCTGGTGAACGTGGGTTTCAGACATGCTGCTTGTTTTAATGCGACTCCAGTTGCGTCTCTGCCATCGGAGATTTTTTTTTTTTTACTGTCAGCTGCCCGCCCCCTCTCTCTCTGTGTCTCTCTCTTACTCACACACACACAAACACACACTCACACACACACACACACACACACATATACCTGGTGTGGAAATAAAAAATAAAAAGAGAACCAAAAAAAAAAAATCACACTGATCATAAAAAATAAAAAGTTAAAAAAGAAAGTTATATTGAGTATGAAAACTCTTTTTCATTACATTTTACTTCATAATTGCAACCCCATGTGTTGTATTAATTGTTGCAAAACGTTCTGTATATAGTTTGTTTGTTACCATGACAACACCATTGATCTGAAGCTCGATGCTGTCATGTAAATAGTTTCAAATCAGCAATAAATATAACAATTTTTGATCAACTCATATCAATTGCTCTTCAGGTCCATTGACAGTTTTGGCAACGGGCAGCTCAACGTGCATTGTCAATGTTTTTCCACAAGACAGAAGATGGGTGCACCGTTCCCAGCGATGCTGCAATACCGGTCGATGCGTGGAGTGAACGGAGCAAGCCCCTTTTTCAACTCCCATTGCTAAAAATCCATTTAATATGTTGTCCCTGATAGAGGACATATCAGATATTAAACTGATAAGAACAGATTTTTTTTCTTTTGAAAAGAATTTATTGACACTCATTTCATACTTTTGTCATTTAACATGTCACATCAAAGTTACCTTCCAAAATACAACAAGTCAATAAATAATCCATAAGACATCTAAAACAACCGCTCCAAGAGATGCATTATACATAAATAATCCATAAAACATCCAAAACAATTGCTTTAAAAATGCATTACAGATAACATTGTCATAGATTAAAAGGTATAAAAGGTTTTCAATGTAAATGAGTGTCTATGTTAAAATCTCCTCAGCAGGGAGCGCATATGTTATGAATAAAAAGTCCACTGTTGTGCAGGAGTGGGGTGAGTCCCTACCAAGTGGGAACTCATTCCGCTCCCCCAAACAGATTTGGTCTCTCGGGATCCTGTCGAGGTGCTCAGAGGAGACCCTCACCCTGTAGCTCCTTCCCACCGACCTCACCCGGAGGGTCAGGCCGCCGCTGCTTTGAACTTGTACTGTGTGGCTCCGGCTCCTTCGTCCGAATGGGCACAGAGGCGATTCTTCTTTGAGGCTGTGTCCTCGGCCCGCCGCCTGCAGCTCCGGCCATTCGGACCGTCGCTGCGGCCATCCGGATCACAGCCTCGGGGGGGATCTGCATGTGCTTCCTTACCAGCAAGTTTCTGGAGGTCCATATGGCGTCTTTGATGGCGGCTAGGGTGAGCCACTGTTTGGCAAATGTTCGTGCTGGTATCTGTTTTCTTGGCTCACCCCGTACAGCACCAGCTGTGGTGTAAGGACCTCCCTTGCTGGCAAGTACGGGAATTGCAAGGAGCCGGCCATTGCCCACTGTTCTACGGCAGCGCTGCACTCCCAGAGCAGGTGCCTCACCGACTCAGGCGCGCCACAACCTGGTCGGGGGCAAGTTGCGTGCGCCGACATGCCCCGGGAGTGCATTACGGACCTGACCGGAGGATCTCGTGAGCCACCATCCATGACAGGTCCCGGAGTCTGTTTGGAAGAGCGGGATGGTTTACGTTGCGCCAAACTGTTGAGGGCTCGCCCAATGCGAGCCCGCGCACTGGACTCACTGGTTCCCGCTCCTGCACAACAGAAATGAGAGAGCGGTGAGTAGTTAAAACCTGCAACTCCTCCTGCTCAAGGTTAAAATGCCTTAAAAATGACTGGATAAAAGCGTAAGCTGGTGGCAGGTTAAAAGACACTGGAACTCTGAGGTCTGTGGGTAAAATCTTGATTTTCCTGAGGTACGACCCCATCCAGAACCTTGTCATCGCTGCGGTCTTGGGGTTACTGGATGGGGCTGTGGCGGATAAAATGTGCAGGGCGGTGTATCTGCTCCCTAAAAACAAGTACAGGTCAGGCACTCCTTTTCCTCCTTCCTCCTTTGGCTTCTTCATCACGCTTCGTTTCAGTCTTTCCCACTTGGAGCCCCACAAGAAATAAAAGATGGCTCGTTCCAGGTCTAAAATCGTTCTCCTAGGCGGGATAAAAACAGAACTGATTAGTAAAAGCAAAGGTAAAATCACTGCTTTAATGATTAAAACCTTTCCTTCTAAAGTCAGTCCTCTAAGTGTCCAGTATCCTAGTCTCTGTCTGACTTTCCCTACCTTGTCTGCCCAATTTGTTTTCCCTTCCCCTCCCTATCAAACTTGATCCCAAGTATTTTTTGGTCGGTCCGGGTCACAGTCAGGGGGAGTCCTGTCGTCTCAGTCGCCTTCCATGGTCCATAAAATGGGCTTGGGTCTTGCTTCGGTTGAGCTTCGACCCAGAGGCCTGTCCGAACCAGTCAGTCAAGTCCAGCGTCCTGTTGACAGATAAAAGGTCAGTGCATAAAATGTTGATGTCGTCCATATATAAAATGCATTTTGTCTCGAGTCCCCCGCTCCCTGGGACTCTTACCCCATGGATTCGTTGGTCCCTTCTCAAGATCTGTGCCATCGGTTCTATTGAGAGGACGTAAAGGAGGGCAGATAACGGACAACCCTGACGGACACCGCAGTTTATATCCACTGCTGCTGTCAGATGCCCGTTAACAATGAATTTGCTGTTGATCCCCCGGTACAGCAGTCCCACCCAGGCTATAAACCTTCTTGGGAACCCCATTTTTTGCAGTACCTGAAAGAGGTACTGGTGCGAGACCCGATCAAAGGCTTTCTCAAAATCTAAATTCAGGACTACTAGCCGAATGTTTCTGTCTCTCGCATAACAGATGGTGTCTCGGATCAGTACGAGGCTGTCGGTGATCTTCCTCCCCGGGACGGCACAGGCTTGATCCGGGTGAATCAGCTCTCCTAAAAACAGGGACATACGTGAAGCTAATAATTTGCTAAAAAGTTTACAGTCGACATTTAAAAGTGTGATGGGTCTCCAGTTTTTCAAGTCTGTCTTGTCTCTGTCTTTATGTAAAAGCGTCACTATCCCTACTCTAAAACTGTCAGGAAGTCGGTCCAGTTGTTCAAAATCCATAAAAACAACAAGCAAGTCTGGTGCTAAAATGTCCCAAAATGTCAAGTAAAATTCCAAGGGAAGCCCGTCTTCTCCTGGTGACTTCCCTTTCTTAAAAGTTTTTACACAGTTGTTTAGTTCAATCATGGTAAAATCTTGAGTTAAGAGCACATTGTCATTTTTTGCTTGTTCAATTGATTTTAAAACTTCGGTCATGGTGTCCTTATTAACTGCTTTTTCCGTGTACAGTTCACGGTAAAAGTCTTCGACAGTTTCTTTAATTTCCTCTGTTGTGTTAGCTATGCACCCGTTTTCTTTTTTAAGTCTTAACATGCCCCCCCCTTTATTTATGATTTTCTTAAAAAAATATCTTGTGCACTTCTCTCCTTCCTCTATTTCCCTCTCCTTGCTTCTTAGTATGACACCTTTGCTTTTAATTTCTGCTAAAACCGACATCTCTGTTTTAATTTGTTTTATTTCCTCATTAAAATCCATTCCCTGTTGGATTAATTTAAAATACCTCTGAAGTCGTTTCTGCAGTCCCATCATGCGTCTGTTGTCCCTATCTTTTTTCCTCTTACCTGCCTGTCTGTAAAACGTCTTAGTCTTCCCCTTCACCATTTCCCACCACTGTGCGCGTGTATCGTAAAAGTCTTGAAGGGTCTGCCATTCTTTGTATTGCTCCCTGTACTGCCTATCTAGCTCCCTGTCTTCTAACAGGGAGCAATTGAGCTTCCACAGACCGCTTCCTGCCGTCACACCGGAAGAGAGTGAAAGGGTGCAGGAAAGCATTGCGTGATCGGAAAAGAAAACAGGTACTAATCTAGCATCGGTTGGTGGGCAGTCACGTGATAAAATGTAGTCTATGCGAGAGGCTTGGGTGCCGTCACTACTGAACCAGGTGAAGCCCTCCTCTCTGGGATGCATGGTTTTAAAACAGTCCACAAGTTTAAAATCGCTACATATACTTTGTAATAAAAGTGAAGTCTTGTCTGCTTTAAAATCATCCCCTGTTCTTCTCCTGTCGTTCTTGCTTAAAATACAATTAAAATCCCCCCCTACGACTAAAGGTAGCCTACCTAGCATGTGGGGCTGCAGGTCTTCTAAAAGGTCATACCTGTCATTCTTGTCATTAAAGCCATAAATATTTAAGACTTTAAAATCCCTCCCCATAAAAGTCAGGTGTGTTAAAAGTGCCCGACCATCTCTCACCACAGTGCTGCCCTTTACCAAGACTAGAGGGTTTTTTATTAAAATGGCCACTCCATCACTCTTGTTTTCATTTGACCCGCTCCATAGTGACGTTTGTGGCCATAACTCCTCCCATTCCCTGTAGTGCTTTAAAAATGGAAGGCCACATTCCTGTAATAAAAACACATCTGACTTAAAAGAGTTAAGAAAGGATAAAACCGTCTGGGCTCTAACTCTCGACTTGACGCTTCTCACATTGATAGTTGAGAAGGTGAGTGCCATGAGTATGGTTAAGAATAACAAGTATGACATCTTAAAGACAGAAAGGGAGGGACTTCAAATATTTAAACAACAATTATTGAATTTCTTGTGAATGGAGCTCTTCCTTCATTCTCACAGGTGAGAGAGGACGGGGTTGAACTCCATTTCCCTTTCGGACTCTGGGAGTTGGCCTCTGACGCAGGGTTGCGTTGAGCTTAGAGACCTTAGGGGTTGATTGCAGAGCTATGCTTAGGAATGAGACTTCATTGGGTGAATCGGAGGGGAAGACTCTGGGCCCCTCCACAGATGAACTGTCTGAGTCAGTCCCAGCTCTTCCCCTCTTTTCCGAGACTCCAGGAGACTCAGAAGACAATTCTGAAATTAGCCTCTTGCCTGGCTGGGCATTGGGGAGGGGGACATCCTCACTATCACCCTGTGACTGGTCAGTTTCCTGTTCTGAGCCAGCCACTGGGCTAGCTCCGCCTTCTGCCTGCATTGCCACCACTTCCTCCCTGTTCACCACTGGTGGGGCAATTGCAGGCCCCTCCCCTTCTCCCGCCTCCCCTGATCCTTCTCCTCCAATCACAGGATTTGGCGGGAGATTTGAATTTTCCAGCCCAAACAGCTCTCCAAACAATTCATCTTGTTCCTTCTCCGTTCTTTTTGCTGCCGTCTTTAATTTGTTGGCAAATGACTTTGGGCAATCTCTGAAGAGGTGGTTTGTTTCTCCACAGAGATTGCACTTCCTGCCATTGGTGCATTCCGTGAAGGTATGCCCAATTTCTCTACATTTGCCACAAATAATCTGCTGGCACGCTTCTGCCAGGTGCCCATTCTCACCACACTTGCGGCAGAGTTTGGGCTGGCCCTGGTAGTGGATGTAGCCCCTGTTGTTTCCCAGAACTATCATGGATGGCAGATGTTTCAGGCCCTGGAAGCCTTGGGGGTCCTGCCATTGTTGGATGGGGACCCTCCAAGCACAATTCCAAATGCCATCCTCATCTCTCACCTTGGTAGCCTGGCCTTTCACAGTGCAAAATCTGCCCAGCCATAAACAAATGTCATCTGCATTTACGGTTTCATTGAACATTCTGACAATTACAGTTTTAGCTGCATTGTCAGTCAGTTTCTCAACATTAAATGCAGTAAACTGGTGTTTTGCATTTTCGAAACGTATCCAAAATTCTCTCAGCACGGCAGCGGAACAAAAGCTTATATCAAAACCTTTATTAAAAGGTAAAGTCAAGATACAGTTTATGTCTTCTGGGTTGAATTTCAAGATTTTCTGGACTAGCCTCCTGGAGAAGTCAAGCCTTGATATAACAAGGGGTTCATTTTCGTTAAATGTAAATCGGACACTGTGGTGCCTCCGCATGCCGGCATGGTTGGCCGACATGGTGGAGGCACCACACTTCAAAAGGGATGAAAGAAGCTAAAAACGCCTAAAACAGTCTAAAAAACAACAAGTAAGCTAAAAATAAGGTAAAACACTGATTTAAAAAGCAAAATAAAGCTTGCCTAATAAATACTAAAACGCACTTACCTTTCTTGTTTGGTCTGGTCGATGTTGTAATCCCCACAGAGTAGTAAGCAGTCCTCTAGACCAATGAATTCCTCAGTGAAAGTATTTCAACTACAAACAAGATGAAATTTGTTCACAAAGAATGAGTACACTATCCTCCAAAAACCCGCTACAAAACTAGGCCACAAACAGGCAAAAGTTTTGTCCGGACATAGGAGGCGATCGCAGTCTTAGCCAAAAGGCCGAGAAGCGATGACCACCACCTCTTTGCTGTCCGATGCGACCTCCCCGGACGGTTCTCAGTTGTCACGGTCCAGTAATTTTAAAAGGACATAACAGCTGCTACTTGGCACCCCCGTCCAAGCAATTTTGGTTTTCCCAAGTGGTCAAGCTTCTGCCAACCTGCAATGTTCCCATGCTGTCACATTTTAGCTGCGTTTAAGAATCTGAGTTTCCTTATGGAGAGCGCATTTGTTTTTTACAAGTACAAAAGGCTTAACCAAACAGCAAAGCCCACCAAAAATAATTTCAACTCATAGGCGTTCCTCTCCACGGAAGTCTTTAGTAAAAGGCGAAAGGCTTGTGCGTTATGAAGAGAAACCAGAGTAAGTGCAGCCCACGCTCGAGAGCAGCCGAAATGCCCAGTCTTCCCAGTCCCAACCCTCGCGGTGATTCTCACTTGGTGTGCCGCTTTCCAAATCCAAGGCCTGGCCTATTGCCACACTGTCACAGGGCCAATATTTTGTCCTTGCTGTTTTTCCGCCAATAAATAGTGCAAATCTTGCTACACTTTTGTATGGCTTTATCTTGCCAAGTATTATAACAACGTTTTGATACCAGGAACCCAACGAGGTCATTCAGGTTTTGCGACAACTTCTGACGGTAAAATCTGCCAGCCATGTCTCTTCAGGTCCATTGACAGTTTGAGCAACGGGCAGCTCCACGTGCATCGTCAATTGTTTTTCCACAAGACAGAAGATGGGTGCACCGTTCCCAGCGACGCTGCAATACCGGGTCGATGCGTGGAGTGAATGGAGCAAGCCCCTTTTTCAACTCCCATTGCTAAAAATCCATTTAATATGTTGTCCCCTGATAGAGGACATATCAGATATTAAACTGATAAGAACAGATACTACACTTGATCTTAGCCAAAAGGCCGAGAAGCGATGACCACCACCTCTTTGCTGTCCGATGCGACCTCCCCGGACGGTTCTCAGTTGTCACGGTCCAGTAATTTTAAAAGGACATAACAGCTGCTACTTGGCACCCCCGTCCAAGCAATTTTGGTTTTCCCAAGTGGTCAAGCTTCTGCCAACCTGCAATGTTCCCATGCTGTCACATTTTAGCTGCGTTTAAGAATCTGAGTTTCCTTATGGAGAGCGCATTTGTTTTTTACAAGTACAAAAGGCTTAACCAAACAGCAAAGCCCACCAAAAATAATTTCAACTCATAGGCGTTCCTCTCCACGGAAGTCTTTAGTAAAAGGCGAAAGGCTTGTGCGTTATGAAGAGAAACCAGAGTAAGTGCAGCCCACGCTCGAGAGCAGCCGAAATGCCCAGTCTTCCCAGTCCCAACCCTCGCGGTGATTCTCACTTGGTGTGCCGCTTTCCAAATCCAAGGCCTGGCCTATTGCCACACTGTCACAGGGCCAATATTTTGTCCTTGCTGTTTTTCCGCCAATAAATAGTGCAAATCTTGCTACACTTTTGTATGGCTTTATCTTGCCAAGTATTATAACAACGTTTTGATACCAGGAACCCAACGAGGTCATTCAGGTTTTGCGACAACTTCTGACGGTAAAATCTGCCAGCCATGTCTCTTCAGGTCCATTGACAGTTTGAGCAACGGGCAGCTCCACGTGCATCGTCAATTGTTTTTCCACAAGACAGAAGATGGGTGCACCGTTCCCAGCGACGCTGCAATACCGGGTCGATGCGTGGAGTGAATGGAGCAAGCCCCTTTTTCAACTCCCATTGCTAAAAATCCATTTAATATGTTGTCCCCTGATAGAGGACATATCAGATATTAAACTGATAAGAACAGATACTACACTTGATCTTAGCCAAAAGGCCGAGAAGCGATGACCACCACCTCTTTGCTGTCCGATGCGACCTCCCCGGACGGTTCTCAGTTGTCACGGTCCAGTAATTTTAAAAGGACATAACAGCTGCTACTTGGCACCCCCGTCCAAGCAATTTTGGTTTTCCCAAGTGGTCAAGCTTCTGCCAACCTGCAATGTTCCCATGCTGTCACATTTTAGCTGCGTTTAAGAATCTGAGTTTCCTTATGGAGAGCGCATTTGTTTTTTACAAGTACAAAAGGCTTAACCAAACAGCAAAGCCCACCAAAAATAATTTCAACTCATAGGCGTTCCTCTCCACGGAAGTCTTTAGTAAAAGGCGAAAGGCTTGTGCGTTATGAAGAGAAACCAGAGTAAGTGCAGCCCACGCTCGAGAGCAGCCGAAATGCCCAGTCTTCCCAGTCCCAACCCTCGCGGTGATTCTCACTTGGTGTGCCGCTTTCCAAATCCAAGGCCTGGCCTATTGCCACACTGTCACAGGGCCAATATTTTGTCCTTGCTGTTTTTCCGCCAATAAATAGTGCAAATCTTGCTACACTTTTGTATGGCTTTATCTTGCCAAGTATTATAACAACGTTTTGATACCAGGAACCCAACGAGGTCATTCAGGTTTTGCGACAACTTCTGACGGTAAAATCTGCCAGCCATGTCTCTTCAGGTCCATTGACAGTTTGAGCAACGGGCAGCTCCACGTGCATCGTCAATTGTTTTTCCACAAGACAGAAGATGGGTGCACCGTTCCCAGCGACGCTGCAATACCGGGTCGATGCGTGGAGTGAATGGAGCAAGCCCCTTTTTCAACTCCCATTGCTAAAAATCCATTTAATATGTTGTCCCCTGATAGAGGACATATCAGATATTAAACTGATAAGAACAGATACTACACTTGATCTTAGCCAAAAGGCCGAGAAGCGATGACCACCACCTCTTTGCTGTCCGATGCGACCTCCCCGGACGGTTCTCAGTTGTCACGGTCCAGTAATTTTAAAAGGACATAACAGCTGCTACTTGGCACCCCCGTCCAAGCAATTTTGGTTTTCCCAAGTGGTCAAGCTTCTGCCAACCTGCAATGTTCCCATGCTGTCACATTTTAGCTGCGTTTAAGAATCTGAGTTTCCTTATGGAGAGCGCATTTGTTTTTTACAAGTACAAAAGGCTTAACCAAACAGCAAAGCCCACCAAAATAATTTCAACTCATAGGCGTTCCTCTCCACGGAAGTCTTTAGTAAAAGGCGAAAGGCTTGTGCGTTATGAAGAGAAACCAGAGTAAGTGCAGCCCACGCTCGAGAGCAGCCGAAATGCCCAGTCTTCCCAGTCCCAACCCTCGCGGTGATTCTCACTTGGTGTGCCGCTTTCCAAATCCAAGGCCTGGCCTATTGCCACACTGTCACAGGGCCAATATTTTGTCCTTGCTGTTTTTCCGCCAATAAATAGTGCAAATCTTGCTACACTTTTGTATGGCTTTATCTTGCCAAGTATTATAACAACGTTTTGATACCAGGAACCCAACGAGGTCATTCAGGTTTTGCGACAACTTCTGACGGTAAAATCTGCCAGCCATGTCTCTTCAGGTCCATTGACAGTTTGAGCAACGGGCAGCTCCACGTGCATCGTCAATTGTTTTTCCACAAGACAGAAGATGGGTGCACCGTTCCCAGCGACGCTGCAATACCGGGTCGATGCGTGGAGTGAATGGAGCAAGCCCCTTTTTCAACTCCCATTGCTAAAAATCCATTTAATATGTTGTCCCCTGATAGAGGACATATCAGATATTAAACTGATAAGAACAGATACTACACTTGATCTTAGCCAAAAGGCCGAGAAGCGATGACCACCACCTCTTTGCTGTCCGATGCGACCTCCCCGGACGGTTCTCAGTTGTCACGGTCCAGTAATTTTAAAAGGACATAACAGCTGCTACTTGGCACCCCCGTCCAAGCAATTTTGGTTTTCCCAAGTGGTCAAGCTTCTGCCAACCTGCAATGTTCCCATGCTGTCACATTTTAGCTGCGTTTAAGAATCTGAGTTTCCTTATGGAGAGCGCATTTGTTTTTTACAAGTACAAAAGGCTTAACCAAACAGCAAAGCCCACCAAAAATAATTTCAACTCATAGGCGTTCCTCTCCACGGAAGTCTTTAGTAAAAGGCGAAAGGCTTGTGCGTTATGAAGAGAAACCAGAGTAAGTGCAGCCCACGCTCGAGAGCAGCCGAAATGCCCAGTCTTCCCAGTCCCAACCCTCGCGGTGATTCTCACTTGGTGTGCCGCTTTCCAAATCCAAGGCCTGGCCTATTGCCACACTGTCACAGGGCCAATATTTTGTCCTTGCTGTTTTTCCGCCAATAAATAGTGCAAATCTTGCTACACTTTTGTATGGCTTTATCTTGCCAAGTATTATAACAACGTTTTGATACCAGGAACCCAACGAGGTCATTCAGGTTTTGCGACAACTTCTGACGGTAAAATCTGCCAGCCATGTCTCTTCAGGTCCATTGACAGTTTGAGCAACGGGCAGCTCCACGTGCATCGTCAATTGTTTTTCCACAAGACAGAAGATGGGTGCACCGTTCCCAGCGACGCTGCAATACCGGGTCGATGCGTGGAGTGAATGGAGCAAGCCCCTTTTTCAACTCCCATTGCTAAAAATCCATTTAATATGTTGTCCCCTGATAGAGGACATATCAGATATTAAACTGATAAGAACAGATACTACACTTGATCTTAGCCAAAAGGCCGAGAAGCGATGACCACCACCTCTTTGCTGTCCGATGCGACCTCCCCGGACGGTTCTCAGTTGTCACGGTCCAGTAATTTTAAAAGGACATAACAGCTGCTACTTGGCACCCCCGTCCAAGCAATTTTGGTTTTCCCAAGTGGTCAAGCTTCTGCCAACCTGCAATGTTCCCATGCTGTCACATTTTAGCTGCGTTTAAGAATCTGAGTTTCCTTATGGAGAGCGCATTTGTTTTTTACAAGTACAAAAGGCTTAACCAAACAGCAAAGCCCACCAAAAATAATTTCAACTCATAGGCGTTCCTCTCCACGGAAGTCTTTAGTAAAAGGCGAAAGGCTTGTGCGTTATGAAGAGAAACCAGAGTAAGTGCAGCCCACGCTCGAGAGCAGCCGAAATGCCCAGTCTTCCCAGTCCCAACCCTCGCGGTGATTCTCACTTGGTGTGCCGCTTTCCAAATCCAAGGCCTGGCCTATTGCCACACTGTCACAGGGCCAATATTTTGTCCTTGCTGTTTTTCCGCCAATAAATAGTGCAAATCTTGCTACACTTTTGTATGGCTTTATCTTGCCAAGTATTATAACAACGTTTTGATACCAGGAACCCAACGAGGTCATTCAGGTTTTGCGACAACTTCTGACGGTAAAATCTGCCAGCCATGTCTCTTCAGGTCCATTGACAGTTTGAGCAACGGGCAGCTCCACGTGCATCGTCAATTGTTTTTCCACAAGACAGAAGATGGGTGCACCGTTCCCAGCGACGCTGCAATACCGGGTCGATGCGTGGAGTGAATGGAGCAAGCCCCTTTTTCAACTCCCATTGCTAAAAATCCATTTAATATGTTGTCCCCTGATAGAGGACATATCAGATATTAAACTGATAAGAACAGATACTACACTTGATCTTAGCCAAAAGGCCGAGAAGCGATGACCACCACCTCTTTGCTGTCCGATGCGACCTCCCCGGACGGTTCTCAGTTGTCACGGTCCAGTAATTTTAAAAGGACATAACAGCTGCTACTTGGCACCCCCGTCCAAGCAATTTTGGTTTTCCCAAGTGGTCAAGCTTCTGCCAACCTGCAATGTTCCCATGCTGTCACATTTTAGCTGCGTTTAAGAATCTGAGTTTCCTTATGGAGAGCACATTTGTTTTTTACAAGTACAAAAGGCTTAACCAAACAGCAAAGCCCACCAAAAATAATTTCAACTCATAGGCGTTCCTCTCCACGGAAGTCTTTAGTAAAAGGCGAAAGGCTTGTGCGTTATGAAGAGAAACCAGAGTAAGTGCAGCCCACGCTCGAGAGCAGCCGAAATGCCCAGTCTTCCCAGTCCCAACCCTCGCGGTGATTCTCACTTGGTGTGCCGCTTTCCAAATCCAAGGCTGGCCTATTGCCACACTGTCACAGGGCCAATATTTTGTCCTTGCTGTTTTTTCCGCCAATAAATAGTGCAAATCTTGCTACACTTTTGTATGGCTTTATCTTGCCAAGTATTATAACAACGTTTTGATACCAGGAACCCAACGAGGTCATTCAGGTTTTGCGACAACTTCTGACGGTAAAATCTGCCAGCCATGTCTCTTCAGGTCCATTGACAGTTTGAGCAACGGGCAGCTCCACGTGCATCGTCAATTGTTTTTCCACAAGACAGAAGATGGGTGCACCGTTCCCAGCGACGCTGCAATACCGGGTCGATGCGTGGAGTGAATGGAGCAAGCCCCTTTTTCAACTCCCATTGCTAAAAATCCATTTATATGTTGTCCCCTGATAGAGGACATATCAGATATTAAACTGATAAGAACAGATACTACACTTGATCTTAGCCAAAAGGCCGAGAAGCGATGACCACCACCTCTTTGCTGTCCGATGCGACCTCCCCGGACGGTTCTCAGTTGTCACGGTCCAGTAATTTTAAAAGGACATAACAGCTGCTACTTGGCACCCCCGTCCAAGCAATTTTGGTTTTCCCAAGTGGTCAAGCTTCTGCCAACCTGCAATGTTCCCATGCTGTCACATTTTAGCTGCGTTTAAGAATCTGAGTTTCCTTATGGAGAGCGCATTTGTTTTTTACAAGTACAAAAGGCTTAACCAAACAGCAAAGCCCACCAAAAATAATTTCAACTCATAGGCGTTCCTCTCCACGGAAGTCTTTAGTAAAAGGCGAAAGGCTTGTGCGTTATGAAGAGAAACCAGAGTAAGTGCAGCCCACGCTCGAGAGCAGCCGAAATGCCCAGTCTTCCCAGTCCCAACCCTCGCGGTGATTCTCACTTGGTGTGCCGCTTTCCAAATCCAAGGCCTGGCCTATTGCCACACTGTCACAGGGCCAATATTTGTCCTTGCTGTTTTTCCGCCAATAAATAGTGCAAATCTTGCTACACTTTTGTATGGCTTTATCTTGCCAAGTATTATAACAACGTTTTGATACCAGGAACCCAACGAGGTCATTCAGGTTTTGCGACAACTTCTGACGGTAAAATCTGCCAGCCATGTCTCTTCAGGTCCATTGACAGTTTGAGCAACGGGCAGCTCCACGTGCATCGTCAATTGTTTTTCCACAAGACAGAAGATGGGTGCACCGTTCCCAGCGACGCTGCAATACCGGGTCGATGCGTGGAGTGAATGGAGCAAGCCCCTTTTTCAACTCCCATTGCTAAAAATCCATTTAATATGTTGTCCCCTGATAGAGGACATATCAGATATTAAACTGATAAGAACAGATACTACACTTGATCTTAGCCAAAAGGCCGAGAAGCGATGACCACCACCTCTTTGCTGTCCGATGCGACCTCCCCGGACGGTTCTCAGTTGTCACGGTCCAGTAATTTTAAAAGGACATAACAGCTGCTACTTGGCACCCCCGTCCAAGCAATTTTGGTTTTCCCAAGTGGTCAAGCTTCTGCCAACCTGCAATGTTCCCATGCTGTCACATTTTAGCTGCGTTTAAGAATCTGAGTTTCCTTATGGAGAGCACATTTGTTTTTTACAAGTACAAAAGGCTTAACCAAACAGCAAAGCCCACCAAAAATAATTTCAACTCATAGGCGTTCCTCTCCACGGAAGTCTTTAGTAAAAGGCGAAAGGCTTGTGCGTTATGAAGAGAAACCAGAGTAAGTGCAGCCCACGCTCGAGAGCAGCCGAAATGCCCAGTCTTCCCAGTCCCAACCCTCGCGGTGATTCTCACTTGGTGTGCCGCTTTCCAAATCCAAGGCCTGGCCTATTGCCACACTGTCACAGGGCCAATATTTTGTCCTTGCTGTTTTTCCGCCAATAAATAGTGCAAATCTTGCTACACTTTTGTATGGCTTTATCTTGCCAAGTATTATAACAACGTTGTTTGATACCAGGAACCCAACGAGGTCATTCAGGTTGCGACAACTTCTGACGGTAAAATCTGCCGCCATGTCTCTTTCAGTCCATTGA